>NC_139577.1:15630287-15892787 GCF_946808225.1 Silurus aristotelis | reverse complement strand
TAAAAGCATTTAAGGACCTTGGTCCAAAATTTTTTAGTAAAAATACGTTATATTACTATTTATCCAGTGGCCTCCTTTTTTCCTCGTATCTGTCAACCCTGATCACTAACAATGCATCAATTTCAACAAATTTATTAAAGCAATTTAATTGTTTAGTTTTTTCCCCCCTAAATTGTTTAATTTAAAATAAGACTTTTGTGGCAATTAGAAAGTTTTGTGGCAAAAAAATTTTTTTTTCTTTAAAAATATTTTTCTTTAAATTGGTAACAAGGTTTTTTTTTTTATAATAATTTTATTATGCCTTTCACACTGTTGACTAGTTCTGATATGATAGTCTTTATTTAATAAGTTGTTTACATCTTTATTATCGTTATTACAGAATCTGTATTTTCTTCTTAGTCTCTGGCTTTTAAACCACAATTTGCAACTCACGCAGAGCACAAAGTAGTAGACTCTCTCAGGCGTAGTTTGTGTAATGAGCTACAACCTTTGTAAATTGAACATTAATTTCAGATGCCTTTTGAGCTTTTTCTGTGGCCATGTCAAGCTGTGTTTCGTGCAGTGACTCCCCACATGCATACATCTGTCCTAAAGTTTTTATATCAGCTAAATCTTCTTGTTACTTAAAGAGGAAAAAACCTGACTTAACCTATACCTGCATTATCCCTGAATATTGTACTCAGAACTGTACAAAATAAGGGCTGTGGCATAATATTAAGAAATGATTTCGTTTGTTTCACATGCACTTCCAGTCTGCATTTTGTATCAGAAAAAATATTTATAATTTTACAAATCTGTACTAATAATAATGACACACAATAATTAATACTATATATTTCTATATTTCTGTATTTCATTCCACTCCTATATATATTTATATTTGTGCTCCAATCACAACAATGGTGTCTGTCTGTGATTCTCTCTGTAGACACGGAGTGAGGCCTCCATGACGGTTCTGAGTGGACATGTTGTGGTCTGTATATTTGGAGACGTCACTTCTGCTTTAGTGGGTCTGCGAAACTTGGTAATGCCTTTAAGAGCGAGTAACTTCCATTATCATGAGCTGAAGCACATAGTCTTTGTAGGCTCACTGGATTATCTAAGGAGGGAATGGGAAACCCTTCACAACTTCCCCAAGGTCTCCATCTTACCCGTAAGTACAATGCGTAAAGCATTAGGCATTCGCATCTAAGCAGGACCAGATAAAACTATTTAACTACTAATTAAGCACCCAATACCAGGTTGATGCTAGCTGTGTGGAACAGCTTTAGAGAATGTTGAAACTGCTTTGGCACAGCATTTGGGGCCATCGGCAAAGGCTACCCTTTAGATTGGAGAATATATTCTCGTGTGCATTGTTAGATCAGCTAAATGTCATTTCCTTTAGAAAAAAAAAACATTGACTAATTCCTTAGCAGTCAAAAACGTAATCTTTAAATTGTTTTTCTCAAATCTTTTTCTTACAACTGCACCCCCGACCCCCACCACCAACCAATCCTCATGTGTCTCTTGCTCTCTTGTTGCTGAAGGGCACGCCATTAAGTCGAGCTGATTTAAGGGCTGTAAACATCAACCTCTGCGACATGTGCGTTATCCTGTCAGCCAATCAGAACAATATCGACGATGCTTCACTACAGGACAAGGAATGCATCTTGGCATCACTCAACATCAAATCTATGCAGTTTGATGACAGCATTGGGGTCCTGCAGGCTAATTCCCAAGGTAAAGAGTGGCCTAGTACACTTCAGCACACACCATTGAGAGGACTGAGCTCTGTAGCAGCAATCTGCTAGACTTCAAAACTGATTGGAGTCTGCTTTAAAAGAGAATAGGGGAAACGTTTCTGTTAAGACATATAATAATGGAAAACAATCACTAGAAATGAATTCTTAAGGGACAGAACGAGGAGCATTATTTCATCATTTTTTTTTGCTTTTATTATATTTATCTAAATGAATTACGTAATCCTGTTTCGGTGTGCATTTTTTTGGTTATGCATGTGTGTGGTATCTCTGCTCTAATCAAAGCGCTGCTAAAATTTCCAAATATCACACTGCAGACTGTGCATTATTTGCCTCCATTAGTGGGGCTGCGGCAGATTTGTTTGCCGACAAATTGAGTTGAACAGATTGTTTATGCATTCAGATAAACATGTAACCCTCTTGTGCCCATCAGGATTCATCATCATTAAGCAGGCAGTACAAATCAGCAACACCACTTCTTCAGCTGCTCTTCATTACGCAAATTACACAGCCCACACAAGCTGGCATAGAACAATTAAGATTTCAACTGTTATTGAGGAGCCTCTTTTGCAGAGAACGATGGAGCTGAAGCTTTGAAATGACAGCATTTGTGAGAAATGTGTGAGACTAAGCAGAATGCTCTTTGTAACACAGCAGCGGCTGTTCGTTTGTGAAGAATCGGTCCCCCGTCATGGCTGATAATAGACTTTTATCATTCTGTTTGTGGAAGAGACACAGGAAGACAGTGTGTCATTATTGCTCCATCTATTAATTCATCTAAACATCTGGTGTGATGAGCTACTAAAGCATTTTTTTTTTGTATTACCACACTCAATATTGAAAAGAATCGGTTTGGTGATAGGTAATTAGTCACTATACTATTCTTTCAAATGAAAGTAAATTAGTTGTATAAATGGCAGCATATAAGCTCATGGAAAGATTAATTACATATATCAATGTTTTGTGTTGATTTTTGTTTTTGTTTTAATCTGCATCGTTTCCGTATGCAACTGTCTAACCCCTACTTCTCAATGCACCGTGTTGAACTTGAAGTCGAATGTGTAAATGACTAAATCAGCAAGCTTATTGCCAAGGGAAAGGTATAGACAAGTGCAAAATGAGCAGTGCCTGGGGGTGTGTGTTTTTGTTAGGGAACCCATATTATCCTCTCCTACAGGGGTGGGGGTGAAAACATTCTTACAATAATAGGCCATGTAAAGCTTTTATATACCACCATGTAATGACCGATTATTTTTATGACTAAAATCAAAAGAAAGTGTTTTTTTGTCATAAAAAATATATTGTTATTTATGTATATCAATAACATTATTTAATTCATATAAATAGTATTATTAGATTAAATGTTAGCGTTTTATATCAATTAAAGAATTGTACATTCATTTCAATACATTATTTAAAAAAAACTGCTTTTATTTATATATATATATATATATATATATATATATATATATATATATATATATATATATATATATATATATAAATATTTAAAATTATTTAAAATTATTTAAATATTCTTAATTTTATGCAGATATTTTATGCAGATATCATTAAGTGGATAATTAATGCAGTGGAAGAACCATATCATATGCAATAGTAAGGGTGGGTAACACACCATAAATAAATTTTATGGTGATAAAATGATAAATCAAATTATGTTGATTGACTTTATCAACATGCAGTCATAGTGTGTATTTCTTTATTTAATTCATTTTCTTTTTTTTTCAGGATCAGACAGGATCATTTTTGACCTTTCGAAGTATTAATAAATGTAGTTGTTGATAAACATATTATAGAGTTTTTAAATATTAGTAAAGCAAGTTAACGTGTAAGAAATTTAAAGCACCCTTTTAGTTAGGACAATCTTTGGGGATTTCCTATGTTAGAATGCCTCTGTGATCATTTCTATATGGAGTTACTATAAGATAAATATGTCATTCAGCAATAGCTATTGTCATAAATGAGATCCTAGATTCAGTTGGCATTGTAACGGAACAGATATGATTTTTAGGTTGTTTTTGTAGTATGATTCCTGTGGTGTAAACTTTCAGCAGAAGATGCACTATGCTCCAGCGCTGGTTTAAGCTGAGAAGTAAAAATGTTACCCATCGCAGTACTTACCTGCCTTTGTTGTGGAAAGTGAATTTTATAGACATTACCAAAACGATACCCATTCGGAATTGTTTAGATTTTTTCCCCCAGCAAAGAGCTTTACTCACACTGTCACGGTTTATTTGATGTGTCAAATGGGTGAGCAGGAATTATTTTGTTTGCAGTTTGAAATTTGGGAAAAGTGGGTACGTTAGTGCCTTCCCCCTTCTTTCACATCTTTTGGCTGAATGTAGTCTCTGTGAACACAAGAATTCTGAAGTACACTTTTAAAACTTTGTGACCTGAATCTATTCTGCATTATGTTTTCCATTGTACAAAAAAGGGAACTATATGCTTCCATTTTTTTTTCCTCTAGTCAGCACTAAATGATGGATGTCAAAACAGGCCTGATGCATTATGCATATGGCATTACTGATTTAAGGTGTTTACTTGTCAGCTTGAGGAAATGCAAAAGTGTCAAGTCATGTGAATTCATAGTCCCGTCACCGACGCTTGTATTTCATGGCTTAGAATCGCGTTTTCACATAAAAGGTTTTCAGGATCCACTTCACCAATTTTATGGTAACAAAATGAACAACATATAAAATTTATATCTACCAGCTGATGGAAGGTAGCGAATGCTAAATATGTCTCAGCTGACCTCTAAAAGCCAAATATCCACAGTGCAGTGTTTTAGGCAGGCACTGTGGTCTTTTCATTCTATATCATTCTTGACACCTTTTCTGTTTTACAGCAGCACAAAAGCATTTATATCACACCAACCTTGGTGCAATTTTTGGAAATTAAACCACTATTATCCATAATAATAATAAAACAGTTTATGCATTTGGATGATTGAACCTTTAGCCATAATGTGACATACAGTTAGTGCTATTATTCTATTATCTGTCCCTCGATCCTAGGTTTTACACCTCCGGGAATGGACCGATCATCTCCGGATAACAGTCCAGTGCATGGATTGGTTCGCCAAGCATCCGTCACCACTGGCTCCAACATCCCAATCATAACTGAACTAGGTGACGTATGACTGCTATAATGTCAGAACCCACATATATAAATCCAGGAGCTGCGACATAATTGTCTCAGTGCTGTTTGTGCTTGATGAGATGTGTGTCTGTAGGTTTTCTAGATTGTTAAATATGTCAAAGTCAGGTGCGTAAAAATATTTTCTTTAATGCATCTTAGTAGCTGGACATGGCAAAGGCAACCTGTAAAATGGGTCAATTTATTAATAACAATGACAGTAATGGTATTCCCTGGACAGAGAGACTCATGAAAGTTTTAGATCTCAAAGGGCACTAAAGCACATGGGATTGGCCACTCCAACTCTCCACTGACCCAATTATAGTGCACTTCAATAGAAGGGGCTGTAAGCATCACACCGAACACTTAAATTCCAGTGGCCCCAAAAGACCAGAGGAATCAGATACTGTATCGCCCATGAGGGTTTTCAGAGGCCCACATCGGAGATAAATTCTTATATAGAGTTGCTAACAAAAAATTTTTTTTGGCTGGTTTTAAGCATTTGCCTATGATCGCCTTAATACCATCTGGATTTTTCTTCCCCTTTTCCAAGTATTTTTTCACTCTAGCATTAAAAGGCTAAAACCCACACATCACAGAAGCAGGCTTTGTTTACCAGTTAGGCACAGATGTCTGGTATCTTGTGCTGCATTTACATACACTGTGAAAGCAGATATTGTACCTTTACATTCCTAATCCCACTTTTGAAATGATACTCTCATTATGCTTTGCATTTTTGCTTGCCTTTGAACTTGTTTCAATAACAATCTCCCCTCAACGTTGTTTTATCATCATTAGCTAAGCCTGGCAAACTACTGCCTTTGGTTCCATTCAGTCAGGAAAGAAACAGTGGAACCAACATACAAATGATAACAGAACTGGGTAAGCGGTGCCTTTGTCCTCCACTGCACTGATGCTCAGCCTCCTTCATCGGCTTGTCTTGATTTCTCTGGCTGCAGACAAGGCCTGCTCCCATGGCATCACTTTGAACACATTTTTATTCTCGGTTCTGAAATTGACTCTCTTGTTTTGGACTTTTTTTTTTTTTTTAATGATTTTTCCCCCCCTCTCTCTGAGCATCACTAGGCCTTTGATCACACTAGTCTGTCCTTGTGGCTGTTTCCATAGCATCTCCCTGCAGTTCATTTCTGTAGCCCAGGCTCTTTTTCATCAGCAGCCAGTCTGAAAGACTGACATTTGTCTTCCACAGCTCACAGGAAGTCTGGGAAGTAATCAAATCGGGGGGGGGGAACACCCTCTAGAAAAAACCTTCCCTCTAAGCTGTTTATTTTTATTTATTTATTTTGTAGCTAGTCTTAATCTCTAAAGCATACATTTTAAAGAAGGCTGAAACAAAGATTTGTATGAAGCTGTGCTCAAATCGAACTGGTTTCAGGGCTTTTTTTTTCTTTTAGAATTCTGGCTACTCTCAAAAATATCCTCCAAAATCACTGCTGCTGATGGTCTGAACATGTGAATTAATGCTTTTGTGAATAGTAGAGTACTTTATCCTTTTTCAATAACAAGCTCGAAACAAGTTTTTGGTATCATTAGTTGGTAAGCCTGCTTTAACTTGAGAATTGATAGAATTTTAGAGTAGCATTTTCCTCATTTTTGATGGCAATTATCTGAATTTTGCATGTAGAATTTGACATAGCGCATACACACAGCTGTTAAAAATACTTATAAACCTTTAAAGGCTATTTCCTATTTAGTCCGATATATAATTTAAATATAAGCTATTAGTAGTGAACAGATATCTTTTGTGCTTTCTTCAGTTGTACATTTTCAGATGCCATGATATTTATGTGCATGATTTATCTTTAATCGTTTTATTAATCCGGTCTGTGTAATAATTAACATTTCAAGAATAAAGTTTTTTTTCTGCATTTAGTGCAGGTTTAATGCACATATGTTTGCTAGACACTTGTTGGTGTTTCTAACTCTTGATCACTTCTCTTGTCTGATCTCTAATGTATGTTCTTTGCCACAGTAAATGATTCAAATGTTCAGTTTCTGGACCAAGATGATGATGATGACCCGGATACAGAGCTGTATCTGACCCAGCCCTTTGCCTGTGGGACGGCTTTTGCTGTCAGTGTGCTCGACTCGCTTATGAGCGCTGTGAGTTTTATGTTGATCATTTAATAAACGTAACTCCCTTTGTGGGATTTACATTTTAAATAAATCATATTTGAAGGAAGTATACATTTAGCTTTAAACTTCACTTAGTTGTGTTTTGTTGAAGTTTTATTGTATTTCATGATTTATCAGTGTTGAACATATATTCCATTGTGCCTCTGACCAAGATAAAGGATTTAGTGAATATAGAAAAATTGGAGTAAGTACCAGAGAAAAAATTAATGCCAACTTAGGCATATTTTAAAATTTTATATATTTTTTTGGTTAAATATAGCTATATTTATTGTAATATAAACTGTATTAATTATGTTTTTTACTTTTACAAATATTGAATATTATTTGTATACTCTTTATGCGTACGCACTTAATGGAATGAACCTGGTTCCCTTACAAAAATAGGAGGAATTGTAATGGTAACTATAAAATTACCTGGTGGTGTTTTACAGATCTGATACAGAAAAGGAAAATAAAAATTATGGAAAAAAAGAAAAATCAGGCTTTCCTGTGCTCAGCTTCAGCATCACTGGTAGGCAGAAGTTTGTATATGAAAGCCACGTAGATCAGACAGTACTGTCAGAATTAGTGACATCAAAAGGAAAATTGTTATCGAGCCTTCTCATATAATATGTCATGAAATGAACTTTCAAGAGGCTTACTAGGTTTTTTTTCTTTCTTTTTTCATTTTTTTTTTTTTTTTGTAAACAAGGTAAGTGCTCGAGTTTTTTATAATGGCACTCCTTGACACAAAGTGGGTTTCTATGCAGCCAAAAATCTTTAATCTATAAACAATGTCATCCTGGTTAGAGAAGCAGACAGGAGACTTCTTTCTCTTTCGCACACTTTTTCTCCATCTTTAGTTCTCTATTTTTTCCTTTACCTACATCCATAGCCCTACCAACCCCCTCCACCCCCCTCATGATGGCTTAATTCTAGTGCCTTTCACTTTGAGTGAAGTTAGAACAAAGCAGCCTTCAAGTGCGTTCCACTCTGGACAAAGGTGAAGCTGGCTAATAGACAGCTCTCATCTATCATTCAGCTGAATGGTGCTGTCAGGGGCCTGGAAAGGTGTCACTCCATACACCGTCTGAGTTCCACCTCCTGCTGCCACTCAGGCCAGCTTCTCTCTCTCTCTCTCTCTCTCTCTCTCTCTCTCTCTCTCTCTCTCTCTCTCTCTCTCTCTCTCTCTCTCCCTCTCTCTCTCTCTCACACACACACACACACACACACACACACACACACACACACACACACACACACACACACAGATACACAGGGTAAAGAGACCTGCCTTTCGCCACAGTGTGCTGTCAGCACCATGCATTAATGTGTCACATGTAGAAGTATTTAAGTGAACTGTGGAAAAATAGAAAGATGCAGAAATAATGAAATCAAACCACTGAAGTTGAATGGCGGAGCATATCCCCTGGCTGCATCAGGCGATCCAGAAAGATAATTACTTCCAGTAATGATAATTGATATCGGGAGCAGTTTTCCACTGATAGTGTGTGTGAAACCCTCTCTTGTTAAGCATGGCTGGTGATATCAAATGAATGTTGAAGAGGAGGGATAACAACAACAACAACAGCTGGCTTAATTGCATTGCTGTGTCTCTTCCCGTCCTGGGGAGTGCAATGTGAAGAGACAGCTCAGGGTCTAGATAACAAGGCCCAGAATGGCTCCAAAATCTCTGCTGTCTTCCATGGTGACTTTAATGGTGCTGCTGTCCGTATCCTTTACCTCATCTCTGCAGACGTATTTCAACGATAATATCCTGACGCTGATCCGGACGCTGGTGACAGGAGGAGCCACACCAGAGCTGGAGGGGCTCTTGGCCGAGGAGAATGCGCTGCGCGGAGGATATAGCACGCCCCAAACGCTAGCTAACAGGGACAGGTGTCGCGTGGCACAGCTCGCCCTCTACGATGGCCCTTTCGCAGACTTGGGGGTAAGTGGATGCTTAAGAAGAACTGACAGCTTTTGTCACATTCCCCAACAGCACATGCTCCCCTGTCCAACGCCTCGGCTGTCCGCTAATGTGAACCAAATATGTTGTACATGCAGAGCAGCACTAGGGGGACATAAAGAGTGTGTAGGAGTGAGTGAGCTGAAAAGGAGGGTGGAAAAATAATACTATGTCTTACTATATCCTGTTTATTAATTATCAGCTTGGTCATGTTGATCATTTGTGTTTGGGGAACAGGTGTGTGTTTATAGCAGGCTACTGAATTGTACTAAATTATTGCACTATTATTATCTGCTTGAAATAATAATTCATCATTATTTGTTATATTCTCTCCTTTAGGATGGTGGTTGTTATGGGGACTTGTTTTGTAAGGCACTGAAAACCTACAACATGTTGTGCTTTGGAATCTATAGATTAAGAGATGCACACTTAAGTGCACCAAGTCAGTGCACAAAAAGGTGAGCATTTCTTAACGTTGGCATTAGATTTTGAGTCACGTCATGTATTCAGTATAATTCAGACTTCTACTGCTGTAAAAAAAAAAAAACATTGATTTATTCTCTTAAAACGTCCATTCAATTCTTAATGTGTTTATATATGTAGGTATGTCATCACCAACCCGCCCTATGAGTTTGAGCTCGTCCCCACAGACCTGATCTTTTGCCTGATGCAGTTTGACCACAACGCAGGTCAGTCGCGAACCAGCCTGTCCCACTCGTCTCATTCCTCCCACTCCTCCAGCAAGAAGAGCTCTTCAGTTCACTCCATCCCTGCAACCAACCGGCCCAACCGCAGCAGCAAGACCCGCGAAAGCCGTGACAAACACAAGTAAGAGCCTGTACCTTTCTATCTACTGGTTGTGTTCTGTGTATACTATGTGTATGTGTGTGTGTGTGTGTGTGTGTGTGTGCGCGCTTGTTGATTGCTGTTGTAAGCACTTGTCATATAAAAACCGTAATGTATTTGTTTTTCTACTTCAATCTGCTTGTGTTGTTTGTGCATTTGCTTTGTGGTGATGTGCATGTGACGTTTGCTCTGAGCTCACACTGAACCCATTAGTTCATTGCTTCATTTCAGCCACACTTTATATCAAGACCATAGCATCACTGGCCTGTATTTGGCTGTTCCATTATAAAGATGCAGTAAAATGCCAGGGCATTTTTTTTTTTGCTAAAACAAGTGTTGTCTAATTTGTGTTAGAATTCAATTGGTTGAATTTAAATGTCTGTTCAGTGTGGATAGCTGGTTTAAAAATAAATTATCTATACAGTAAGAAGTACCTTTTTGTGTGATGTAATGAGTTAGTGAATAGGCATATGGTTGTGTGTTTGTGCATAGATATTTGTATATAAATATATACAAATGCTTCTTGTCTGTTTGTTTGTTTGAGTGGTGTAGGCTTTTATGGCTATGCCATCTTCTGACATGACCTAAGTCCTAATGTCTATTTGTAACAAAGCAGGAATTACCTGGTGTCATTTTCATTTGTCTCTGTGTGTGTGAGGGCTGCAATTGCATGTCCATGTTTTAGTGTGTGTTAGTTGTGTTTTCTGTAGTGTTAAATTTGCTAGTTTGGATGTAGAGCTGGTAAGTGGGTCTGAATGGATTTTATCCAATTCTGAGATCCAAAATGTTCTCGTATCCTTGCAGGTGCAAGAGCTTTACTGATGTTGCAAAAATGTACAGAAATGGACAAATTTTCCAAAGCAGACAATTAATAAATAACGAAATAACTCTGCAGGGTTTCAAAACCCTCAAGACATTGCAACTGCAAGGTATTACAGGAATTTTAAGCACATTTCTAGTAAACAAAAAAATGTATTTTTGGTGCAAGCCAGTTTATTTGGCGTTTCTGGACCTTCATAAAAGAGACAGACACGTGCTAGGACTTGGAGATGCATGCTAGGACTTAGGAAATGCTAGCAAGACATTTTTGTATAGGCTTATCATTTCAGCAGATATTAAATGTAGAATCTTAGAAATCACCAGCATATGTATTTATATAAACATGGAGTGCATGTTAACGAAATGAAAATGCAAAGAATAAGGATTGCTTTAAAAGCCTTTAACACCTCTGAAGTTTGACTGGAAGTGTTTAACATTAGCCCAACATAAAGGATATGGTCATGTCAGTAACCATATTTCAGACGTGTTTCTCGCCTTGAGAACTGTAAAACTTACTTAGACCACTTCTTTTTCTAAAGTGCAACAAGGATGAATAGAATGAGCCAAGGTATGCAAGTTAATGATTCTGCATGATACAGCACCTTTTGTGAGATATTTTCCTCATGTCCTCGTGGAGCACTGTAATGAGAGGGGCTGATGATTTTTATTTTTAATAGAAGTCATGCCTACATTTCACCGTTGCTTTCAGGTAGAAAGCAATTGGCTAATGCTACTGCTTAACTCTTGTCATGCTTAGGATCACCCCAGCATTGCATGCGGTTGATCATCCTCCTTTAATATTTTTACCTCTATACCTGAGTTCATCTGATACAGCTGATCTATATATGACCTTTTTTTTAATTACCTTCCTCTTCATGTATGTATTCTTAGGTTTGCTTTCTTTGCTGATCTATTAAATGAAAGGTCTGTGTGTTTTAATTAGGCTGATTAGCTTTTAAGTTCCCTTACATTATGGAATAAATTGCCAGATACATCATTTGGATTGGTTAGAGCCCAACTTCCTCATCCAAACTAAGGAAGTTGAGTGTTAAATGTTTCCTCTTGGCAAAAGTCTCATCAAAATGTAAGAAAGGAAAACATGATGAGAAGCCCAATACCTGAGAAATTGGCTCTCTTAACTCTTGCCATGCCGGGGGATGTCTCAGGGCGATATGAGTGCCAATATCAGTAGTGAACTCAGGGGAATAGAGCAAGGTGGCTGACTCGTTGCACCACCGCAGGCACAACTCCACTCACATCAAACGCCTGTGCTGTGACACTGTAGCCTGCAGGCCTGCGCTGGCTGACACTCTTGAGCCTGCAGCGAGTTTCACGTTACAGTCGGAGTTAGAAATGTTTCGAGTGCTAGGAAATGACAGTGCCTGTGGGATGAAGACAGAAATTCATCCCACACATGGCTTAAGTCCTCTGTAATTTGGCATGCTGTCTCATTTCCCAGATTTGACCAAGTTACAGTGTAAAATGTTCAGAGTTCAGACTTGATGCCACCATGATAATGAACACAGGAACACAGCATGATGTCCCTTATTCTTTTAGTCTACTTTATGGTCCTCTGTGTTTAGAGCTTTTATATACCTTACACTGTATTATCGTGAGAGAAAATAGATTTAGTCATCCTAAAGCCTGTATATCACTTCGTATGATTGAATGCCATTTATCCTTTGAAGATTGAAAGAAGGTTTGTTTATGATACAGAGCTGCATTCAACTGTTCACATATCTGATACTAATGTATTAATTCTGTCTTTTTCCATCTTCCCCCTGCCTCTATTCTGCTTGGTTGTCTCACAGAAAAGAAATGGTTTACAGATGAACCAGAAAATGCCTACCCAAGGAACATTCAAATCAAGCCCATGAGCACTCACATGGCCAATCAAGTCAATCAGTACAAATCCACTAGCAGCCTGATTCCACCAATCAGAGAAGTTGAAGATGAATGCTAAATTCCAGGCTTTTGACGAGCATCCTGATGTAAAAGACGAGCTGTGATGAGGAAACGGTGATAAAACGGCACGGCGCTTCACTGTCATTTTACACCTTGAGGGATTTTTCATGGAAATTAGAAGGGACCTCCAATGTGTATACCTTTAATGTTACTTCCATGCTTTTGGAAACATTTAATTTATCAATGTATACATAGTGATGTACATAATGACAATCAAATAAGGATTGTACAGCCCTCTAGCACTTTTTGAAATTATGTTAAACCAAGTTAAGAAGTACTTCCTGTAATTCATTGCAATATCTTGTGTCTGTAGTGACCTGACTCTGTGCAGAAGGCTTGGTGTTATGAAAAATGAGGGTCAGAGTCCCTCAGCTCATTAACATTAGCCAAAGAACCTCATCTGAAGTGTCGCTTAAGCCCCACTACACACACACACACACACACACACACACACACACACACCCCCACATCTGCTTATTTTTGCACTAAATGTAATAGTGAAAAGATTTGAGACCGGGTTCTGAAAGAAGTGTAAAGGTTTTTGAATTCACAGCAGAGAAACTTGCTGTCTGACTATGCTGAGGCTCTGCTAGGAGAAGCAACTTTTAAGGGTGATGAGTGTTACTTGAGGGGCCTCAGTCTGCTTTGTGTGAAGAAGCATTCATTTAAGAAAATGTTGCACACAACCTGGACCCCCAGTGCGGGGAACTGATTTAATTTCTATCAACATAAACAGTGTAGGTCATCAGTGTAGGTGTACTGGAATGTACTTATATTCATGTAATAATGCAAGATGTCATCTCCAGAGTAGCCCTAGTAAATTGGCAATACATTATCAGGATATGCACTATTTTAGTTGATGTCTTTTCATCATGCTTGACTGCTGGTGTTGCTGTGTTTGTTAAATTGTATGATCACAACGCGTTTGTTTGGAAGAGGCGCGAGAGTCGAATACTTGCACGCTGATAACGTCACTGTGATTGAGTTTTCAAAGCATAAATGCCATTCTCTTCAATTCTGAATTAAAGAAGAAAAGAATGTGTAGTGTAACATGCCACATATTGCAAAAAGTGGGCACTCATGGTTCCTCCTTCTGATTTGTGGCACTGCCTGACACATCATTGGCACAGAGGCAGAGATGTGCTTGGGTGTTCTCTGTGACCAACACAATGATGCCTCAATATTACAAGACTCTACTGATGTACACAAGCAAAACTCAGTCATAGTTGTCAATATCACAGAAAGAGAATGTGACAGTGTGTTGTGTCGTTCTGCTGTTACATGAGACAGAATGAACTTCACTACCCTTTACTTTACATGGTGGTGTGGTGAGCCTGTGTGTGGAAAGTGTAATAATACATATGTTAAGCAGAACTTTGCTTGAAGTGTTCTGTCAGATTTATACATACTGTACGTACATAGTTATTTTTTATCCATATAAGCATAATCATTTTGTACTTATTTTTATACATCTCGAAGAACTTTATTTCTAAAATTATCTTAAATAGATATTAACAAGACTTCAGTAAACACCAGTTAAGTTTGTTGTCCATATTTACCTTTGGCAACAAAACATGTCATGCTTTTAAAAGGACATGCCTGCTGTCCATCTTGACTGCAGGAGACAGTCACAAAGTTCCAGCTTCAGCTCTCTGTTTGTGTTTCTGGGAGAGTACAGTACTTTATTCCTACTGCTTTGAAAGACCTAGTTATATCAATTACACTATTCTATTATTAACTTCTATTGGATGAGATAAACTACTGATAATTAGATGTAAACTGTAGTATAATTCAAAGTTAAAAGTGAAAATTAATGGTGAAAATGTGCATGAGAATGTGTCCTAGCCAATGGCTTGCATCTACTCTCACTCTCTCAGGGTAGAATCGATCGTTATCACCGATATTGACCTAAATTAGGTTTCAGGAAACAGAGTAACATGCTGAAATATTTTCATGTGCAGAAACTGTAATACATTTAAAACTGTGTTTGAAATTGCACAGCTGGAAGGTGTGCAGATCACCTCAGACAGTAAGCTAATCACCATCTAATGCTAGATAGAAGAAAAAAAAAACCATAGCAATGTTACTACTTAAAAAATAAATAAATAAGATAATGCTTAGTGTTAAAGTATGTTGTGTAAATTCTGCCCATTTCTAGACCACATTTTTTTTTTTGAAGAACAAGGATCTCAGCTTTAATGTTTGTCCACTGGATGTAGTTTGATCCTAATGCAGCCCACTAGGCTCTGTCCTCAAGTGATTTAAAATTGTGAATACATGGATGTTACACTTTTTAGCAAGTAGGCTTCTTTAAAAATGAAAAAAAAAAAAAACTTTATGTAAAATTGGATTATTAAATAACATAAATTCTAGTCTAGGGAGGGGTAAAAGGATTCTGACCTAAAATGAATCATAAATCATAAAATAATGGCGGCAACTCAAGAGAATATGTCCAAGATTCTTTTCATGTAATGAAACTCATGCAGTGCGTTGCAAAGAAGAGCTAAAGTACAGTGCAGAAAGCAGGTTTGATGAATGTTTTAAACGAAACCAATTTCAGAGTCGGTATGCTGTAATTTCTTCTGTAAGTTCTTTAATATTAGCGTTTACATTCCATATTGCCAGTTTTTAATCAATTATATGTTACAGTAAAAATCATTGTTTAAAATGTTCACTATCACTTATTTGTTTACAGATATAACATAATTAGTATATATCAGGAATGGGTTTTTTTGTTTTTTTTTTGGTCGGTAGATTTAGGTTCTTTTCTTTCTTTAGACAGCTAATGTCTGTCCATAACGTGATAAAAAAAGACTTGTCCTTCAGCTTGACTTTATTCTCCAGTGTGCAACAAGTGTCTCAGCAGATCCATGCAGTGTGTGTGTGTGTGTGTGTGTGTGTGTGTGTGTGTGTGTGTGTGTGTGTGTGTGTGTGTGTGTGTGTGTGTGTGTGTGTACCTGCTGTGAGATGAAACCACTATTCTCTACATATCAGACTGTCTAAAGTGCCATGACTTTGTCTCTAATCCAGCATCATTCAGTCAGATGTTAAACTTGTGAAAATGATTTTTTGTGGCATCTAATCCTGGTATGGAAAACATCCAAGCTACACAAATCACCATGCCAGGGTAGTGCAGGCAGTGCTACAGTCAGACTGAAGGAGGAACATCTAAAGTCCCACTAAAGCGAAAAGTGGCATCTAAGAGAGTCTAAGTTTTAGTTAGAAAGTCAGATTCTACTAATACACACAACTCCATAAACATAAAACAGCAGAACACACTGACTGAATGATGCTGGGCACTAAATGCATTTTATTGTGTCTGTATGGTCATCTGTCCACTTGTTAAAGAGTGTTATTTCAGACAATTATTCTACTGTAAAAAAATACAAATAAATCGGATGTCACTACGTTACAAACTGTATTGAATCATGCGCTTTAAGGGAATTAAAGTCTTAACTGAAAGTGAAATCTAAGCTGAAACTGCGTTGGGAACTTTTTTTTTTTGTTGTTGTTTGTTTTTTTCATTTTAATAAATATTCTGAACATTCAATTTTAATTGAATGATTTGGCTGTTCTTTACAGGAGAAAGGAGTTTGAACTGTTTAAGCTAATGGGGAAATGATGGTGCTGAGTTGATCTACCTGACTCTGTCAAATATAACCTGCTGATAAACATACTGTCTTGTACAAAAAGTTTGTACATAAATTGTACATGTTTCTTTTTGTATTTTCTCAAATTAAAATGGATGTATTTGTGTTCTAATGACTGTCCTTTTTTCCCTTTGAGCTTTATAATAATAAGAGAATAAGGATAGGGAAAAGCACCGGTTTATGTTATTGCACTTATTCTAATCGTATACTCCACACAATCTAAGATTAAGCAGATAAATAGTTATTTAGGAAATTGATATAAAGTTTTAACATTCAATGGCCAAATAAAAAGAAAGACAAAATATTGCAAACAATAAAAACAACAGTGACTATGCATTCACAAGTGATAACAGAATCTACCTTCACTTGTACGTTTCACAACATTAAATGTACACGTGTGTTTATGAACATCGTCTAATTCATTATTAAATTACAAATATACTGTTGGATGGTGAATTAGTTTCCTTCTATGTATAGCTGGAAGTATTGCTTATTTAAGTCAAATGAGTTTAAAGTAAATGTAGTGTTAATGCTGTTATTTATATTGTTTCAACTTTTCATTGATCAGTTTATTAAAATAAATACATTTAATTTGTCTACTCCAATGATAGATTTGCTGTTGAGGCAAGTTATAGGCTGTCAATAATTATGGAAGCAAATGTAAAATTTGACATTAGGGCCATAATCACAGATGGGGTTCATATGTGCAAATAGGGTGCGGTGTTGCCTCCAGCTATGAAAATGAGCTTGACCCTCGAAGCAGGCTGCAATAAAGAGAGGTGGAAGTAGAGCAGATGTTGGTTGCACTGCTGATTTGTAGCCTGATAAAGGTGGCACCCAACCGGCTTAAATTGATGGCTTGTTAGTAAGAACTGGCCCCTTTGTGAGATGTTTTCAGAATGATTGATTTGCGATAAAGTGGCTCCCTCTGTGTGCATGCAGGCAGAACTGATTCAGATCGATTTCAGTGAAATTGATTGATCAGCCATTTAACTTGGCAGTATGTTTACCAAAAGTAACCATGCAAGACTCAGACTTCCAGTCGCTCCCGATAAAAGCACACCGTTAGCAAAGACACGTCTCAGTGCAGACGAGCTGCGTGACTCAATATTATATCACATATAGTCAGAATCAAGTAGTGAAATTACTGTAAATACTTTACATGTACAGCAATAGATTTGGTTATGCAATACATCTGACTGACTAATATCGTTTTACAGCAGAAAATTTGATATCTATTTTGTGTCTAATGAACAAAAATATATATAAAAAAATACACAAATTGTCAGTAGACGTTCACATCCTATGGTGAAACAATGTGAGGAGGATTTTTTTCTAATCTGTCTTTCTCTCTCGCTCTCTTCCTCTCTCTCAGACACACACACACTTTGTGTTTATCTTTTTCTCTTCCTCACTGTGGCTCTCCATATCAAAGACAAAGCACAACAGCTCCCAGACTGAAATCATCTCACAATAGACCTTTTGTTGTGTCCTCTAGATAATTGTGGATAAAAACAGGCCTCTATATTCTCACCTTGGGATGAAGTGGCCCCATCATGCTGCTTATTAACGATTTTACACAGTGAGCTGTGGCTTCAGACCTGTCAGCATGCCAATAATATTTACTGTCTGACACATGCACCGGGGTGTGTGTGTGTGTGTGTGTGTGTGTGTGTGTGTGTGTGTGTGTGTGTGTGTGTGAGAGAGAGAGAGAGAGAGAGAGAGAGAGAGAGAGAGAGAGAGCGAGAGAGAGGGAGAGAGAGAAGGAGGAGGAGGAGTGGGTAGCTGATTACACTGACACACTGACAGCGGCCTCATCCTCAGCTCTTTTTGCAAATAACCTAGCAGGAGCAGCTTAAGTAAAGGCATGTTTATGGCCGTAAAACAACCTGCATCTTCTGAATTAAGGTGAAACACAAACAAGGTGAGGTGCTGTCTACAAGACTATAAATAATGTAAGAAATCATTCCGAGATGTCTTTCAAATCAGGCATTGACAGCAGAGTGAGGGGGCAGAGCGAGGACATCGGCCTACATGGCAGTGTTTGGGCATTTACTTGCATGAATAGAAAAGACCGTATGGGCCATTTGGTAAATCAATCAATTCAGAAGTCGAAAAAACGCTTGTCGGCAGCAAAAATGGAGAACTTTCGAATACTGACCTTTTCCGATCAATATGTGAAACCCGATTTGTTATTAATGTGACAGCTTTAAGAACGTTCTTGCAGCTCCTTCAAGCAGAAATCTGAATGTTTATGGACTCGCACAGTGACTGATCGAAGCAAACGGGACGGTATTGGACAGATACCACTAGAGGTAGGAGGAGCTATCGCCGTGGCAACAGTGTGGCCCCCGTCACTCCCTTGTGCCCTCCCAGAGCCTCGGATCTGTCCGGATAACAGTTTCCATGACGATGCGGCACGTTCCACACATCAGTGCCAGCCCAGATAAACAGTGATCTTTTACAAAAACAAGAAGGTCATTACGGCCGCTTGTCAAATCAATGCTGAGAGTGTCGCGCCTGATTAAGCCATCGCCTCTCAGCTCTGACACTGTGTCAATAGTGGCGGCCGTGCAAGTGCGCTCTGATGATTGGAGTGAAATGCCCATCAGTCAGAGAGCTGAGCTAGACTAATGATTCCCTGTGCTGCCTATTAGAGCTACATGACAACTCAATCCTCCTCTCCCCCAGACACACAGCGAGAGAGACAGATAGAGAGAGACAGACAGAGAATAGAGAAAGTTACAGAAACAAACATAGAGAGAAACAGAGACCTTGTTGAATCATTTGAAGCTGAATTAAAAGGACAAGAGCACTTAATCTTTACTGGAGATAATTAACTGAATTAAAGAGGAACAAAAAAGGCATTGTGCGGTTTTCTTTTTTTCTTTTTGGGCCATTTGTAATTCTTTTCATATCCACTCTCCAGGGAAGAAATGATCTTTCATCAAAGTGAAACTAACACTTTTCCCTCGTGAAGCTTACATAATACATAATATACATGGGACGGTCTCAGTGTCTCTGTGTGAGCACGGTGCAGTGTCCTCCTGTGGGCCAGCTGCTGAAAGCCTCATCCGACTGACTGATCTGTTCCGTCAGTGGGGGCTCATCGCTCTGTGCCCTGCTGGAGACACAGATGTTAAGCTGGAGGAGTCCACTGGAGCTCTGGATAAAACCGAGCCGATCTCTCAGCTGGCAGCACACAGCATTACTCACTGCAGCTAGTCATCTGCCTAATAGACCACACAGTCATTCACAAATCCTCACAGACTCCTCGTCACACAATAAAACTTACACAATGAGCTTAAACAAAACTTAAGAGCATTAGTACACAGACGACGCAGGTTGCGGTCACACGCTGCATATTAAAAAGTCAAACATTTGTGCTTAAATGGGCTCATTACCCATTATTTGCTTTTACACAAATTTCTGTATCAAGTATGAATTAGTCTTAACTAAAATCAGTTGTTCTTTTTACTAAAACAGATCTGACACTAGCACAAGCTTAGCTTCCACATGAACTCTGATTCAGACTTTAGCACTTTAGCTTGGAGGAAAGCCAGAATGCTTTTCCACGACGCAACCTTCTCAATTAATTCCTCATATTTCCATCCTCATGAAATCTTTTAAACAATATGACAGAAGACGGATGGACGTCATTATCAGCAAGAGACAGTGAGGGGACGTACTGCTGATCACAATGAGTTGTGTAGAAATGTGTGGTGGGAAGTGCACATTAGAACAGAGAAAGGAGAATTTGTATTACAGAACGTAAATGCTAATGTAGATTTTTTTTTTTCTGCTGAATTCTGTCAGGCTCTGTATGCATTCGGAATACGAAACATTCATTGTCACATACATCACATTAAACTCCAGCAATAGAGGTAATAGATGCGGTGAAAACGAACAGAAAATATGCAAGGACATAGTCATATTCATTTATCTGCATGACAACGAAGACAGCGCATGCTCGTAAACTAGAAACATTTATTGGATACATTGCTATGGGAGTAATAACAGAGGGAAAATTAACCACTAAGAGAACACAAGCAGTCTGAATGATACACCTTGCTAGCATTAGTTATTACAGATTAGACTTAGTGACATGTGATTACAATAGTTTACATGAAGGATCATAATAAGACAGTTGTTTTTAGAATTCGCTAAATACTATGAATTATCCAGTAATGACAGTGAGACTGGAAGGTAAGATAAGCAGTTCTAAACATCAGAAGAGGGAATCTAGAGCAGGATCCTGGCAGATTGAGGAGTTTAAAGGCATTACCAAAACATCCCCAAAGTATTTCCTTCCTCTTATTCCACAGCAATTTAACGATTATTTATTGAGAAATGACACGTCATACATTTTAATTCCTTCATACTGATGTATAATAATGGAATATTATAAAGTTTATTTCTTGTTTTCATTTACAGAAACTGTTAACAGTCATTTATTTACCAGCCAGTTGGAGTTAATAAAAAATAAAACCAAACAAACAAACCGAGAAGACACAAAAACATACCACCAACAGACTAAAAGTAGCACATCTCAGAACACAGTCTTTGGATATGATAACATTACATTTTCCCTGAACCAGCATGACAATGCCCCTGCGCACAAAGTCAGCTCCATGAAGATATGATTTACATAGGTTCGAGTGGAAGATCTCCTGCTACAGAGCTCTTGACCTCAATCCTTTTGGGATGAATTGGAACTCTGACTGAGTTCCCTTTCACCCTTGCGGCTGAATGAACCCAACATGTCCAAAGCACATTCCAAAATCTAGTGCAACATCTTCCCAGAAAAGGAGGTTATTAGGTGAAGGTTATTAGAACAGCCAATGGGGAATACATGTGAAAAGGGATGTTCCAAAAGCACATATCAATCTCGCTACAAAAAAAAAAACCATATATAAATGGTCATGCCCACACTATGCAAAAAACACTTCCGTCCATACTATGTTTTGTCTCTAACTGTATACTGCACAGATACTCAAATGCTCAACATCCTTAATCAGCTAAACTTGCACTGCATTCACTGTATTCAAAATAATAACATTTGTTAGCAAGTTGAGTTTCACTTCACCTTCAAGCTGTAGAGCTGATTTATTGGGATGTGTTATTATTTAGCATAATTCATCACTCTGTCAGTTGCACGTTGGAGGTTAATAGAAATGCCAGCATGTTCACTGATTTACTTAGTAAAATTTTCATCCCAAGGTTGGTGTGGATGATTGGAGACTATGAGGAAGGGGGGGGATTCATGCATTATGTAGTGGAAGCTGAAGTGACCTTGAGCCATCGCTGGCTGGACTATATATTAAACCTACCCGCTATCATCTGATGCATTTAACTGTTTTACACAGCATTATGTTGCTTTGCATGAGCTGAACTCATTTTATCTGTTCACCCGTTTCAAACGAGCACTTTCACAAGAATATTGAACAAGAAGTCGTTCGTGTTCGTGTGGATTAAGCTCCGAGAAGAAAATAGCGGGTTCATGTGGTGTTTATAGTAATCCTCACGCTCACAAGGATGCCTTCAGCCAAAACAGACTGAGCACTACAGATCATCATGTACAAGTCAGAGCTCATTCTTCCTCGTATTAAACATTGTACGCTGGAATATCATTACCTTGAGTTTAGAGGTGAAGCAAGTGATGAGAAACAATATTTTCCCACAGAGAAAGATGGGCAGTGAATCAATACCCTGCCTGTTAGTAAGGCTTTAGCAACCTTTAAAATATCAAGTGAAATTGATTTACACAATACTGCCTATACTGTCAAACTGTATTAGTGTGAAGGTTTATCCAGGACCTGCTCTTGACATTTTATGACTACATCCTCAGAGTGTCTATTTAAAAAAAAAAAAGAAAAAGAAAGAAAGAAAAGAAAAGGCTTAAAAATACACAAAAGCATACAGACTGATTACTGCAGCTGTGGTTTGTTTTTCGTGTTCTGTGCCCTAGAAATATGTTGGAAAAGAAAGGCCATATTGTGCTGCGGTGTTTAAAGGGAAATAATTAGGTGACACATTATGGCAGTACTTGCTGATAGAGGAAATGATAAGGGAACACTATTCTCTTTTTAAAGCACAAAGTCCATTCTGATATAATTGGTAGTGGAATTATTTATGACATTAATTGCCACATTATCGACTGGCTGTCAACTCCCGTGGCAGTTCGTCCATCTTTCTTACCAGCAAAAGCTAGCTCAGCCTAAAGTAGACTGACAAGCTAATTACACCATCTTCCCCTCAATGACAAATGCTACTCATCTGAAACCGTGCCGGAAATAAGGCTCTTTTTCTGTGCCTGCCCTTTCCCGGGCTGTCTGCCTCGGCTAATGTCTCCTCGTGTCTGCAGTAAAGGATGAGGCTGCGAGCTCGGGAGAATGATCAGACCCTCATCTCACCTCTCTCTCATCCAGTTAGCGTGCTATCAGCATACGGCTGTCAATCACTGATACAGCGCCAAGCGCTTTCTCATGCGCCTGATTTGCATTCACCGCTGTCAATCACTCAAAGAGAGGAGCCTAATAACTGATGACTAGGGGCGATTTCCCAGAGCTGCTATGACAGGCAGCCACAATGAAAGGGTGGGGTTTAGAGCGAGAGAGAAAGTGGGCTGTGGTGGAGCCCTGGGCTTCCACTGAGTTTCTACTAAGGCCCTCTATACAGGCCTGTACTGGAGCAAGAGCTCTGTGAACATGCTGTAATGGGAACACTGTCAGCTCACACTGTCTTCTGCATCAGCAACACCCACCAGCTCTGCCTGTCAAGCTTCCAGAAGCATTCGATATCATCGTCTACAACAAGAGAAATACTAGTCATCCCCAGCACTTCATTGTGTTTAAATCCTAAACTGTTGAAAGTCATTAACCACGTCAGCACGTTTCATTACTTCGTGCACTGGAAGCACTTTAAGCTCCGTGAAACAATTGAAGGTCATTGTGAGCTTATTCCGAGTCCCGTTTGTGAAGTTACTGTACACTTTTCCATCTTATTTTCACTCTGCCCTGAGACCTATCTGGAGGGCTCATCATTGGTGCTACGCAACTCCAGTGAGGAACTTTCTGTATAACCATGCACACACATTCCCCTGGGTCACAGCCTGTGCCTAGTGCACGCTCTGTTCCTCGCTCCTTAATTAGTCCCCATCCTGTGCCCCCTGCACAACACACACATCCGCGCATTCTCTCACTCACACGCAGTACACATGCGTGGCAGCATATGTCTACCCTCTGCACTTGCGCCTCTCTCCTAATGCTGTTTATATTTGCGGAGCTGTTGGAGACGAGGCCGTGACGAGGATGGGAAGTGACACTCACCAAACTCGCTACGTCCCCCAGCCAGCTCCGCCGGCTCCGCTGCTGTCAATTCGGGCTACATCAGCGACACTGGCTCAATGGCAGCGTCTCTGACACATGTCACAAAGTTTTAAATGTCTGTTCTTTTCATGGGGATGGCTGGGTGAGCCAGCCAGGGAAGAGATGACATTTTGTGCGGTGAGAAAGGGGGGGACTTGTTGTGGCTCCCTCTTCCTGCCTCCTCTGGCTGTCACTGGCACTTTCCTGTGAACATATCACAACACGGACAAATAAACCTTGTCATTTAGAAACGCCCGCACTAGTGACCATGCTCTCCGGCAGCTCAACGAGGAGCAGTGCACAGGCACAGTCTCATAGGACCAAGGAGACACCCACACACACACACACACACACACACTTACAAAACCCATTGTGTAAACACAATCTCAGCATGATTCACATTTTGCATCCGCATACACTCAAACACTCAAAACTAACAAACACACAAGGCACACATAAATAAAGCACCTGACCAGCAATCACAAGAATCATTTCACTGGGTGGTGTGTGTCCTTTCCCTGAGAGCAAGCAGAGGATGGAGAGGACAGAGAAATGAGCTCTGCCTTCACCATTTTTTCACCACCATATTCCTCTCTGTACAGGACAACGCTATACACAGTGTATATGATATATCTAAAAATGACAATGTCCTTTACAAATCAGAAACAAATTTGAAGATAGATAGATAGATAGATAGATAGATAGATAGATAGATAGATAGATAGATAGATAGATAGATAGATAGATAGATAGATAGATAGATAGATAGATAGATAGATAGATAGATATCCTTATCTAATATTTTAACAGTATCTTTGGTTACTACTGTGTAAATAATGTGTAATTAGTATAACCTGCTATTTGGTCTCGAAATCTCTATATGAAAAATGCATAACACTATATTCACAAAGATACATATTACAAAACAAATTGAATAAAAATGTAAGTGGATAAACATGTCTCGAGTGTATTAAATCTCTACCTAAATGTTAAGGCCACTGCAGAAACAATGCAGCAAAAGCTGTTTGGGTTTTTTTCTTCTTATTATAAACAAAAGTTACAGAGCAAGTCATTAAAATTGTGTGCATATCACATGAGGAGGCAATCAGAAGTGGAATGGAAGAAGTTGTTGACTTCTCTCCCTCCCCTCAGTCCTGCTGCTCCGTCTCGCCTGTCTCTCTCTTCCCTCTCCTGGACCCAAGCAACGAGAGCAAAGCTCATTACCACGCACTTTCCCAGCTCCTCCAGGCTCCAGCACGGAAACATCTGCCCCCGCAACACACCAACTTCACACAGTGTATGCGCAAACACACACACACACACACACAAGCACACACACAAGCACACACATACGCGCGCGCGCGCACACACATATACGCACAGACAAAACCACATCACTGCATGTATACATGAACACACAAGGCCACAGTGCAAGTGTCTGTAAATGCCCTTCATTTACCAATAAACATCATAAATGTGGGAATACAAGTTCATTATTTTTTTTGTTAAAAATGTACACTTATTTAAAGCAAATTATTTGAGTAACATTTCTGAAGAGTATAACCAGTTGAGAAGCACTTAAAGACATGAGCACTGAATGATGTTCGATCCACTTTCTGAGTTAAGAAGTACATTAAGAGAAATTGAGTGATGTGAATATGTGGAATGAACAGTCTCTCTCTCTGTGTGTGTGTGTGTGTGTGTGTGTGTGTGTGTGTGTGTGTGTGTGTGTGTGTGTGTGTGTGTGTGTGTTTCTGTGTGTTTAACTTTAGCTTTGACTTTGAGGAGGGCTCATCCTGTGTGTCCGCATGGGCACACTGCAGCCTCAGGTGTGACCTTTGACCTGCAGAGTGTAGCATTTGGATATGGCAATCCATCATGTAGCAGTAGCTGTCAGCAGAGTCACTTGCTGAGTGAGTGTGTGTGTGTGTGTGTGTGTGTGTTAGGGCTGGTTAAAGGCAATAATGTCAGTGTGAGTGGCACGACTCAGGCAGAGTGCAAAAGATGAGAGATGGCATGGATGGCACACTCAGGGCTGTATTCAGCTGCAAAAATGGTGTTGTGGATATTAATAAAGATACGAAGGAAGACATCTTTATAAAGCTCCGCTGCTTGTCCTGGCCTGCCATCAGAGCTGGTCATTGCGGATGAAGCGATTGCCTTCTGATTGCTTGCCATAGTAGATGTAACGGCACTTGGCGAACACCCCTACAAACCAAAAGAAAAGAAATCAGAATGATGTTTATTACGGGAATAATGTGTAATGATGATTATAAGGTAGTATGTAATAAAGACTGTTAAATAGCTGGTAGTAAGGATGCCATGATTTTATCTTTAAGTTTTTCACTACTCTTTTACTCGTTTAATATTCTTTCGTTACATTTAGTGTTATACAATACTTTCATTTTACTCGCTATTATATTTACTATAGGGGAAAGCCATGACACCGTCTCAGGAGCCCTGAGTATTTTGCAACATTGTCTATTTGATATTCTTATATACTCTTACTGTAACATACTACTTATAAAAGATAAGAACAATATAAAAACAGAACAGTACTAGACTGAAAAACATTACAGTGGGAGCACACAGCAAAACATGTGCACTACTTTTGTCAGTTAAAATACAAAAATGATTACTGCACGTTCAATAGGAGACACCCAATAGTTTAGCCGTTAAGAAAAATTTGAATGCTATTTTGTTTGCAGAGTTTTGTTCTATTTATATATATTCCTGTCAAAGACCGAGGATCCAGACTTCTGAATCAGTCTTCTTCACACTCAAATTTTGGCATGAACAGTGTGTCAGGGGAGACAGAGCATCCATCTCAAGTCTAAGAACACCAGAAAGACAACATTTGGCCTGAGGGTGCTGTCTAGACAACAAGCAGCAAAAACTCAGCCTTCTACTGTGTGTGTGTGTGTGTGTGTGTGTGTGTGTGTGTGTGTGTGTGTGTGTGTGTGTGTGTGTGTGTGTGTGTATTTGTGTGTGTGTGTGTGTGTGTGTGTGTGTGTGTGTGTGTGTGTGTGTGTGTGTGTGTGTGTGTGTGTGTGTGTGTGTGTGAAAGAGAGAAAGGTCTTTATCACAGTATCCAAGTAATACATGGACAGAGAGTTTCAGGTAACTACCCTCTGTCTCAACTGACCTCAACTGAACTTTAAAGTATAAGTGTGAGAACAGAATTATATATATATTCAAATGCCAATATTTCACCATGTGAAGGAATGTAGAAGGTTTTCTCAGGCCACTCAACATTTTTACAATATTATATTTATATTTGAAGCCACAGAGTGTAGGATTTTTAAAAAATAATTGAGTCATTACTAAATCCCAGTCAGTGCTGTTAGCTTGGAATTAGTAGAAATTGTATACACATACACAGATATTTCAGCTCTCATTATGCCTCAGCTGAAGACTCATAGATACACAGTGTCTGGCAGGAGTAACAGCCAATCAGGGAATCAGGGGAGAGAAAATGTGTTAGAGTGTGAAAGGATCAGGAATGAGAGTGAGAGTCTAATATAATATACGAAGAAAATTTTAACGTGATGGAGTTTTGACAGTTTTACTGAAATGTTAAGGCAATTATTTGTTCTGTAATTTGGTGGAAACTTTGTTAGGGAAATATATATCATTTGCCAGTTGTTTGAGCTAGTTGGCTATCGGTTTTAAGAGTGTGTTTGATAAATTATGGGTATATTTTTCAAGAGCAAGTTGTTTGACACTGTTTATTCTCTGGGAGTATAATTTTGACAGATAGCATGCTAATATAGGGCAGCCAGAGGCTAACGGGTGTTTTTTTTTTGGCTTGTTTTCTCAGTTTCTCTGCACTTTGCTACTTTTAAAATTCAGCTACGGGCGAACAGTGCATGCTTTGTGTTGGTCAGTTGTTTACACATTTCGAACTTTCTGGTAATATTAAGGCTTTTGTTCTCATAACACTTCTGTGGAAGGTAAGCAGATAATTATATCCAAAAGCTTGAGCAAACCCAAGTATTCTACCCCACTGCTTAAAATGCAATTATACAAATGGTATGATTGCTATTCAGGCATGCTACTTAATGCATAGTATGTGGTTTGGGATGCAGCCCTGAATTGTCATTAAATTCCCAGATTATTTCCTAACAGATAAGAGCGACATAGCACAAGAGGTTTCAAAATGTGTTTCTTTACATGAACAGTAGTTGTAGGGTTACACTATCAGAGAGGAAGAAATGCTAAAATCTTCCATCATGCATTTACTATGAATGGACAGACCTGAATGTTGTGAAAAATCTCTTTAATTTTTCTAACTTGAGCATACTGTTAACGCATAACCTAATCGCTTTTAATAATGATTCAATTGTGCGGCTCCAATGAGTGTGAGTGTGTGTGTGTGTGTGTGTGTGTGTGTGTGTGTGTTCTGCGACAGACTGTGCGAAGGCAGAGACAGAAGGATATACCCTTCTTCAGAATCAGCAGGCATACATATCATGCTGTGAGGTTGATTCACCCAGTGGTGACAATCTGTCTTGTTTCAAACATGGTATCACAATCTAATGATTTGAGGGAAATTTTCTGTTTAAAGATTTAACTAAGCATCACAAGTGAAAACACACAAACAAACTACAAACACAATGTAATTTTGAAGGCATATAAAATGCCTTCTGGTTCCTGGCTGTTCCAGAGTCCCATATCGTCCATTAACTCACATTGTAGCCACGTGCTTGCAGTGACATCCTCGTGCCACCTTAATGTCCAGCTTACCTTGTTCTTACCTGAAAAATCAGGAGGAAGAAATGATTTCCCTGTGTGTAATGAGGCTAAAATGGTAGGATTCTGCCTATGGCTTACACTCTTCCTTCACAAGAAAACAGACAGGTAATGGCTAAAAAAACCCCAAAAAGGTGCCAGTTAGGTGATTTGCTGTAAAATGTCCTCCTCATTCCTTCTATTCAGTGAGACTGTTTGAGCTGAATGCATAGCCTGGGAGAGAAGTTTTAAAACAGGACAGCCATGAAATGGCAGAAAGAAATGACAGAGAGAAAAAGAGAGAGAGAGAGAGAGAGAGAGAGAGAGAGAGAGAGACAGAGACTTGATGGATGTGGTAGACTACAACTAGGTGTCAGCGCTTTAGTAAATGAGGCAAGGACAAGTAGTATTAATGCAGTCAATGATCTCCTGACAGGAAAACAGATACCACACTCACTGCAGTTTTTAAATAGACATCAAGTGCATTAATGACAAAAAAGGGCAGGCTTCAAACACAGCGGCTGAGTGATGGGCGAAGGGTGGCAGCGCTCTGAGCGGAGAGCCAACATAATCCGAAAAGACACCGTCAGAGTAGGCGAGAGACAGGCCTCTGCATCGCCCACTGACACACAACAGAGATGAGGAAACAGATACTGGTGGCATATTAGTGCCAAGCATATTCTAACGCCAGCCTGGATCCTAACCAAACCTGACATTCTCTCCTTTTCTCTCTTTCTGCTATTTCTCTCCGCTTCCCCCATCCAGCAACAGTGGCTGACATGGTGCTGCAGTGTGGCGTTCAATCCTCCTCTCTCAGTGAGTTAGTGCCAGGACCTGTTCATGTCGGCTGGAGGAACGTGCTACATGCTGGACCCAGTGGCCTAGGGAGAAGCTCAGTCAGTCTAAATTTGGACTTTTGTAAAGGAGCCACACTCATTCAGTTCTGCTGTCCGAGCAACTTGAGGTGATTTAAACAGTGAAGTGTGAGGAGCGGTCTGCTCTGATCAGATAAGGAGTTCATATCCACATACCTGTCTCTGAGTGAGTTTGTGTGTGTGTGTGTGTGTGAGTGTGTGTGTGTGTGTGTGTGTGTGTGTGTGTGAGCATGTTTAGTTCTATAGCTTAAAGTGCCTCTCTACATCAGGTTTTTTTTATATATATATTTTGGGTCTGTTTGTGTCCTGTATTATATTTGTTTAGGTTGTAAGTATATGATAGCATTGGATTATTTCTTGAATTACTTCATATACATTACATCTGCCAATGATGTGAGCACAGTTCCATCACATACCACCACCAACAGCTGGCTTATATAGAGCACGGTTTTCTAGCACAGCGTCTCCTGCAGGCCTGTAGCCCATATGACGCAAGTGAATAATCCCGGCACACAGGCAGACACAGCTATAATACATCTGGAGCCAAAACTCATGAACCCGACATTTGTTTAAATACAGTAATAAATAAAAGCTCTGTGATTGATGAGTTGCTGCAGGCTCAATGTTTGGTGATGATGGAGACTGAAGCTGAGTAGATGCCGGTTTAGAGGTTTATCACGCTCTAGTTTTTCATGGCAGCAGTGGACAGACAGCAGGCCTGTGAAATGTCCACTCTTGCTGGCGGCTTCACACTGAAAGCCATGTGTGGAGTTGGAGAAAAAAACGAGGTTCGGCCAGAGACAAGGAGAGTGTGTTCAGCATAAACTGGCAGTCATTGTGAAGTGTGATACAGTGCAGAGAACTCTGCATACTGCACACCCAGCCAGTTTCCTGCACCTGGACCCTCCATTACGTGCTAAACTCAGAAAACACAGAAGACACATTTTGGGAAGAAAAAAAAAATGAGTTGAAAAAAGGCAGGCCAGTCCAGACATGATAAACAAATCATTAATAACAAGAATTTAAAACCCAAGACCAAGAAGGTAGATGAATATTTAAGTGTTAGTATTACATGAGACTGTGGTATTTCAGCAGACTGCAGGAAGCAATTGTTGACATCTGAATGTGCATAAGTGTATTTCTAATTTAGTTGTATTTAAAAGGTATCTTTAAATGTCTTATTCTTCTGGTTTACTTTATTGCATGCCTTTCCAAATGGAAATGTAATAGTGATTATGAGTGTACAGGATATTATAGATGTGGTCAAGGTTATTTGAAAAGTCTGAAAAGAAAAAGTGTTGTTTTATTTAATAGTTTAAGCATAATAAGACAGCTGTATAAGAATATGGAAAGGCTATGTATGCAAATGTAAAAAAATACAGTTTGTATAAGTGCCACTGGCCTGCATTCTTATTGCAAGTATATTGAAAAGTAAAGAAAATTGGCAGCTGTATGCTTATAGTACATGACAGGAAGGGGAAAAACAAACAGGCAGAAATCAGCACATGGTATTTCTTACACAAAACATTCACAAAAAAAACAAAAAAACAAGACAGGCCTGGTCAAGCTATCAACAAACTAGTTTGATGTGTTTTCTGTCAGATAAACAGCCAAGAGCATTGTTGCTATTAAAATATACCTCGTGTTTTTTAGAGGACAAGATAATTGACAGGAGTGAAAAGGTAGGTCTATAATCCTCACCCTCATCTTCATTCAGCACTCTCAAAGCTGATTACAAACTACAAGAGTCCTCCACACACTCTCAACAATCCTCTCTACAATCACACTGCAAGATCCTGAGAGCTGCATGACCTTTATTTTTGCTTGGATTGAACATTGTTAAAGTCACAATGGCACGTTTCATAAGCTGCAAATGTTATGCTTCAAACAATGACTACAATCCCTTTTTATTTTCTTTTTTTTAAATGCTAGAATCTTCTGCATTGTGGACAAATTGTGCATTAAAAACATGACCTGCATTTTTTTTCAAAATAGAAAACTATATATATTTTTCATACTTAGTTTCTTAGTACTTGGTACATCTTGTGTTGTGTTGTAATTACATGTTCATAGCACCTTTTTGACAGCTTCCTACTCCAGCCATGAGCATGAGTTTGTAAAAAGGTGTTCTTAAAGGCTAAATAAAATAATAATGATAATAATGATATATATATATATATATATATATATATATATATATATATATATATATATATATATATATATATATATAGCCATAATATAGGAATATTAACACAAGGCTGGTTGGGTTTATGGATTCATGTTTCTGGGACCACGTCAAAGTTTTTTTTTGGTTTTGTTTTTAGCCTTCTGTTCTTGGTAGACAAAAGTGTAAACATTGTCTGGTCAACAGGAACCATAAGAATGTTTTCATAATCTTTTGGAATATCGATGCCAGGCTGTTTTTAAAGGATCCTACCCAGTATTAGTTTAGTCTTAAATGTAAAAAGAAAAAGAAAATTTCTGCTGGAAGTAAAGATGTAACCAACATTACCAAAAGGTATTTTTAACAACCTCCTGACAGCAGTGTTCTGTGCTGTATTTCGACCACCAAGAGGTCTTTCAGAAGTCACAGTACTGGCAAAGATATATTAGTGAACCAAAGCGATAAATATTCAAATACATATTCATCGAGCAGCTGCATTCTCTTGTCTCATATAAGAGAGAGGGAAGGTTATACTGAGGGAGAAAAGTGGAGCTTATTACATTTAGTATAATTTAGGACCCAGGATAATGTCACTTATTTAATCATGAGGGAAATAAGAGATAGTGATGCTTTGTTGGGTTTCAGGTCAAATAGACCTATGTGCAGCTATAGGGCAGCTACTCTCAGACAAAATCTAATGATGAACCACTGAACCACAATCTATTGAGACAGACACAGATGGGAGGCCATTTCCGCCTACTGAGATGAGGTGTAGTTCTTTTGGGAGTGCGCTACATGAATCATGATTTTAAATGTCTGGAGCTAAGACATGGGGGTATGTTGAAATAATGCGGACCATTTTACACAGAAATGCTATGCAGAATGTAGAAGAGGCCAAAAATAAAACAAAATGTAAAAAAATTTAATTTTAAGTGTTCATTGTCTTTCAGTAAATGTAATGCCCTAATCTAGAGCAAAGTACAAAACTGCTTTGAATTCTCTATCAATTAATAAATCAACACTGGTTCCCAAAGTTTTGCAAACCAGCAGGATACCATCAGCCTAAACTGTATTGAAAGGAATTACAGAACACTTTTCTTTTTTTACGTAAAGACAAACCCCCCCCCCAAAAAAAAAAAAAAAAAAACAGGGAAAATTAGTGCTTGTTCAAACATTTTCAAGAAGAAGTAGGTCCTCATCCGTCGTTTAATGATGGACAGTGACTCAGCTGTTCGGACATCTAGGGGAAGTTCATTCCATCACCTCTGTGCCAGAACAGAAAAGAGTCTTGACGTAAACCCACCTCTTACCCTCTTACCCTCTTACCCCAAAGTATAGCGATATAGAGGTATGAATGATCCATGATATAAGTTAAAATAATACATATTGTACATACTGTCTCAATTTATACCTTTCGCATAACCCAAGCATTTTTATATAAACTGACACTATAACTGACACTATAATGGAACACGAATGTTACAAAAGCATACAATTCCATTTACTTTATTATTCATGTTATGTATTAAAGAAAACTTCAACCCCCAAAGTACTGTGAAAGAATCTATAGTGTGAATAGAGCTGGGTAATTAATTTCACCATTACTGACCCACTGAGGAGATTTTGATGGTTTCAGCAGACCCATTTAATTATGAAATCCCAGCAATCAACCAAAGTGACTAAAGACTAAACAAATCAGAACCTGCAACTATTGCGAGCCAGTGATATGAAACAAGGTGTGATGTGTGTTTTAGCTGATTGGAGACAAGATGCTCTAACATAATGGATCTTCTGCTGTGGCATGACAGTGAATGCTGGTGATGCAGCAAACACTGAGTTATAGCAATGAAATGATGAGTGCCTTCACAAGAAGCTGTTTATATTTTGATAAGCATGGTCTGATCTTTCTGAAGTTACACAGAGCAAATATGTATGACTGGAAAACCATCACAAAGACTTTTCATGAAGGCTAGCTAGCCATCAATTGATAGCTGAAGGTTTCTAGCAGATATTGATGGAAAGATCGGTGTTGGATAGAAATGTCTTGTTGAATGAAATGAGATGCCACAATGACAAGCAGGTGTGTCCATAGCCAGAGGAATGTCAGTAATCTGTTAGAGTTCTCACAACGATGCTGAATGCATATGTTATAGACTTAAGCTGATGTTTGTTCTCTTTCAATAAAAAATATTTAGTCCATTAAATATAAATACCTGTCATCATGAGGCATGCATTGGGCACAAGCCTCCCCATTTCGCTGTGATGTTTATTACCACCAAACAACTGCAGCACCTGCATGTTTTCAACTTCAGCGTATTGATTAAACTTTTAAATGGTTGCCATATAACCCAGGGACATCAGGAAGATTAATTTGCGTCAATGTTCATCTGTAATTCATTAGCCATTTATACCCTACATCCACATGGGCTATCAAGAAAATGCAGGCTATTTTTTAATCCAGCACAGGCTGGGGAGTGGGAGCTGAAAATTGCACTGCATACAAATCAGACTGCAGGTTTCAGGAAACAGGAAATATGAAATGCCGCTGTGAAACCGAATTAATATAACTAATATTATTAATGCAAATAACGTTCACTGTGTACTGGTGGAATCCGATCATGCCGTCTGCCGTATATCGCGTGCTATTTTATGAATCTTTGGTGAGTATTAAATGAGCATATATACAAATTCGAAGGAAATATAAATACTGCCAATATACAGTATTCTGACCATAGTGACTATATCAAATTAGAGAAGAGGTGTATAGAGGTATAAGAACAGTATTAAGTGCAATCAAAGAGCAATAATATTGTGGAAATTTAACTAAATAACAACCTCGATTAAACTTCAATTCTGAGGCTTCAGAAGACTGAATTGATGCCTCAGGTGAAAATAAGTTATTTCCTGATATTGCACCACCCAGGCTCTGAATAATTCATGTCATAATTTAAAATAACACATACTGTACACATATGCATCACAACATACATGCAGGAGGTGCAAAGCTGGCTACAAAGTACTGTTATAAGTGAAATTGTAATGCCAATAAGACCACTAATAATAAATAAATAACCACTAAATAAGTACAGAGTAAACTTTTTTTGAATGTTAATCTTTATCTCTGAAGTTTTGGTCAGTCTATCTAACACCGTATGATTTATTATGTACCTTTAGACAAGTCTGCTTTTTAGGCATTTGATGATCTTTAATTAAAAAGGAAAAATGCGCTACATATAAAGTAGAATGCAAGTGGGTGCGATGTAATTTTCAGAGATGTGCAATCCATGATGTGAAGCTACCAGATGTACAAAAAAACATGAGCTTTCAGGATTATGCCAGAATCAAATATTATAAGTTGAAAGTGGCAGTCATCATTAATAAAGTCCTCAAATCACTCTACTGATAAAGGCCTATCACTCTTTGTATTCCAAGTTATTATGAGGAGGAAATTGAATTCTTAGGAACATGAATTTTGACTGAAGCAAGAGATTATAGTCACAACCTAATTCAAGACTGGCAAAATTAATTTCAATGACATTTATTCTTCATAGAGCAGGCCTGTGTGAGGCGTACAGTAGCTCTGGGCCTTGGAGATAAGGGAATAGTCATTTGAGGCGGAGTGTTCCCGCAGTTTACAAAGCCATAATCTTCTTGGAACAACTCCTGGTCTATCATAAGAAGACATACACCACAGCTAGCAGCTATTCTGCACATGAATCCTACCCGCTGTTTGTGTCAGCACCAGTACAGATTCTAAAGCCTATACTGTGAACGACTAAGACAGAGTACTGAACACTTTTCAGCTTGGCGCTCATCGCATTTAGTGTACATTAGAGATTGAAGCAGGTACCTCGTGAGATACAAAAACACATTATATATTTCCACATAACCACTGTGAGTAAATGACCTGGTTAATCATTATGATTCAATTGCCATTTTAGTCCATGACATTAAGTATATTTTGATAAGATTCTAGTTTGTACATTCCCCAAAGCTGACTGATTGTGGTCATCATTAGAAACCAATTTCTAATTAAAAAGGAAAGCACAGATAAGTGGCCAAGCCCTCAACAAAATGTAAAAAGTGTAATTTGCAGTCAAGCTGAATTCAGTAATAGTCTCATTAGTGGGTTAATTGGAAAGTTGCTCATTTAGAGTTGAATCTATCTGACAGGCTTCACCAGGGCCACTGTATTGTATTAGTAGTTGGAGAAAAATCACCTCACTTCTTATCTCTCTGACATTAGAGGCAAGGTTGAATTAATGATGTTCTAAATATGTAGCCTGTCCATGCAGAAGTGGTACATGAATTAAATTAATGAGTTAGAGTGGACGTGAAGAGGTCAGTGAACAGAACACATGGTGCAGGAAGATGAAATGACAGTGTCTGGTTTCCTGCATCCTTAAATTAAGCCAACTTTTAAACAGAATAACAATACACTTGATATCTACACAATAATAACAAATGTACGACAAAGCAGAGATTTTAACCACATCATGGTTGTTAGTGCCAGATGGGCTGGTTTGAGTATTTAATAAACTGTTGATCGTCTGGGATTTTCACACAGAACTGTTTTTCCAGTTTATTGAGAATGGTGCAAAAAACAAAAACACCATTTGAACACCCTTCAAAACACCTTTCTTAGGAGAAAGTTCAGGAGCGAACGAGAGAGACGAGTCTGAATTGATAGGAAGACTATAGAAACTCAGGTAATCATACTTTACAACTGTGATGAGTGAAAAAAACATCACAGGATGCACAACACTTCAAACCTTGAGGTGGATGGCTTTACTTCTGCCAACCAAGAACTAAAACCAAGATCAGAAACTGAATGATAGCCTGATAGATTTCTGTTCTTGGCCGACAGATGTGGTACCTAATGTGGTCTTCTGCTGTTGTGCCTCATCTTCCTCAAAATTTGTGCATGTGCAGATGTTTTTCTGCTCAACACAGCTGCAGCTTGATTATCTGAGTTATTACACTAGTTCAGTATGGTGTGTTTTTGTGGTTCTTTGCGAACCACACCTCAGTCCTCATGTAAGAGAAAAATGTTTTGAGGTAAACACAAGCCAATCATGTGATTTCCTGCTGAAATCATACAGCCGCGATATTCAGAAGTTTTCATAATTTGATTTGATTCATTTGCAGATATGACTGATACAAAGCACAAAATAGTAATCATATGTAGATGATGTAATAAAACACCAGACTGCGTACAAAGATTAATTCACTATAAGCAGAGGGAAAGTATATAACACAGCAGTCCACAGACAAAATGTTTAAATACATGAGTGCATGTGATCATTCTTATACTGTATAATTAAGTTACTCTGTAGACTTACAACTTTTACATGTAGTGGATTTACATTTACGGCATTTGGCAGACGCCCTTATCTATGCCAACTTACATTTATCTCATCCACACAACTGAGCAGATATAGGGTTAAGACCCTTGCTCAAGAGCTCAGGAGTGGTAGAACGGTGTGGCTTTAAACTCCTGTCTTTTAGATCCAAAGTCTTAACCAAAGTACCTTAACCACTAAGCTACCACCTCCCCAAGATTGCATGTCTTGGGTGGGATATCATGAAACTATTCATAAATGGGGTTTCCCTAATTGTTTTAAAAGCCGAACTATAGCTACATTTGGTCCATTAACAGTTCCCTCACGCACAAGTGCTCAGAAAACAGTTAAATTAACTGAAAAAGTTTACATAGCTTTTAGGTTCTCCTTTGCTAAGATATTTAATGATAGCTGCCTGAATATGAAATAAACATGGATAAAAGAATTAAAAATAAAAATCATTGAGCTTAACTTGAGCTCAGCAAACTAGACTCTAGAAATTAATTAATTTGCAAATAAATCAGCAACTATGAGTATTATAGATACATTTTTTTTTTTACTTTATACAATGGAGAAGCAGAAGATTTAGGACAATCAGAAACATATTGGACATATCATAACCAAATGGCATCTGCAACTGTTGAAACTTTTAAGCAAAGCACTGGTGAAGTCTAATACATTACAATAAAAAAATTAAATACAAATATGTTATAAATTTGTATAGCTGGAATATATATTCATATTTAATCCTCTACAGAGGCTGCAGAGTCGCTGTAAAGCTTTTATAGTGGATAAAAGATGGAACTCCAAATCTGGGTTCTGGACTGTTAGTAAATGTAATCATGATGGATGTGATAGACTTCATGCATCAACGAGCAAAACGGTTCCTCAGTGAATGCCATTTGTGATTACTGTCAAAACGAATACAGCCACCAAAGCATGTAAGTGAATAGTGAACAGTCATGTCAACACATCACAGTGGTCATTTGACTGTAAAAGAAGGAGACGAGATTCACAACACATTGCCCTGAGAGAAAAAAAAAGAAACAAAAAAGTGAGTTCTGCTTCGTGGTAAAAAAAAAAGAAGAAAAAAAAAAAAAGCCTTTTATATCACTTTGTTTAAAAAAAAATAAAAAAAAAATTTGTCATAGTAATAATCGACTATTTTGTGAACTTCGCCATACTGTACTACTTATAATGTAATATGAGAATATGAATTGAGATTAGTTCCTATTCATCCTGCCAGCAGGCAGTGAACATAAACACAAATTTACAAGATTACACGCATGCAAAACATGTGCATGAAGAATAAACCAGACATCAAATCCAACTACGATGATCTTAAGCTCACAAGAAAAACAACACTTAACACAATGACCGCTGCATCAGCTGCTCTGCTACATTCACAAACCAGCCTAATCTCCCCTAAAGCCAAACGTCAATTATCACCCGAGAGCATGGGCTCCCAGCTGTCTTAAATAAAGCACCTGACACTCCCTAGAGTGACACATATCAATACCAATCTGACAGACGAGGCTCCCACCTCAATCGCAGAGGAGACAAACTGCACCTGCCTCACTGTGGGACACGCATCTGCTCTCTGGTTTCCCCTGAAGAAGACACACATACACAGCCACACACACCCACGCACACACACCCACGCATGCACACACACTCACACACACTTTATTTCACTTCTTTTTCTTCTTCTTCCTGTCTCTGCTAAGTGTCCCGTGCTATTTTACGATGCCCATTATTATATTCATTTCAGCTCAGCATCTGAGGTTTGTTGGACTGGTACCTGGGGCTGCTGAGCTCGTTTCTGTACGGTGATTCGACATGACACTCTGACAGAGAACAGCGAGGAATAGGGATGGAAAGAAAAGAACAAGAGCTGTGCTCATGAACTACGAGGCTGTGCCCTGGGTAGAGGTAGGGGTGCCCATCTACACTCAAAGTGCATGGCTAGGAGGCTGGTGTCACTATGATGGAACAGGCGCATCTGATTGGAGTGGATCAATGCTCAGCCTTAATACAAACAGGCAACGCAAAATTTCTTTTAACACACAGCGCCCCACACAGTCATTACCTATCTCTACTGTCACCTCTAAAAGGAATGTTACTCTTTTTTATAATGATCTTTTGTTTTTACAGAAACAGGGTGTTTAAAGTTCTTCCTAAGAAAAATAAACAGACAATATAAGAGACAAAAAACAAAAACAAAACAATAATTAAGGGTTTCAACTGAGCAGTAAAATAAAAAAAAAAAGTATATCAAACAATGTATGTAGAAATCAAGAATCATAAAAACTAAATATATTTAGCTGTGTTTTAAAATCAAACGTTGGATTTGGGTGTCTGATCTCAACAAATAACACCATTTTTTGGTGACTTTAAAGGAGAAGGCTGCTTCAAATCTATTCTTGATACTGCGTACAGAAAGCAAGCCTTCACTGGATCTGGAACAATCTGAAACACATGGGGTCGAACAATCCAGAGCGTATGATGGTGCTAATCCTTTAAGCGCTGTAAAAAAAAAAAGTACAATGTGTCGCTAATTAATTAACTTCTTTTTTCTCTGTTGATCTTGGTACCCAACATAATTTTTTAATTTTTTTTGTTGTTAAAAATAAAAATAATAATAACTAAAAACCCTAAAAGATTTGTGAATGAATTTTCTTCATGCAGTTATACAGTATAATGCTTAGTATGCGGACTGTTAATGTAAAGTAGTCTGATAGGGTAATATATACTGGGGGAAAAGATATATAAAGTTGTGTATCATCTACAATGATTTTGTAAATGATTCAATATATCATCATCGGACCCAGTGACGGCACTAAAAGTTCTCACCGCGGATGCCTGCGTCCTTGACATAAGTCCTCATTTAAAAGTAAGATGTTTATTTATACACACTCTTTTGTCTTGTATTAAAGAATGTTCAGTGGTATCAAACAGCCCTGAAGGCAGCAAAAAGGCCGTACAAAAACGTACATCATTCTCCTCAGAACTGAGCCAAAGATCATTACATACACTATATCACTCACTATACACACTCATCATCACACTCCAGTCCTAAAAATATAACTGTTCACTTACTAATGGCACATAACCACAGCACAGTTCAAGTAATTACTGTAAGGTAGCTACCGTGCCCAGTGCTGGCCTGGATGTTCTTAGCAGGATTCCAATGTCTTAAAAAGAAAAATGTAGCCTATGAAGCAATCATTTGAAATTAGATCACTTTAATGCTATTAAAATGACAACATGGTCCAACTGGAAAGGTTGAGTGGTGATTACAGAAGGTACTTGTGTAAAACAAGCCTGCAGTAAGCATCCATCCACTACGCCAAAAAAGAGAAAGGGAAACTAATATGGACTATAATTGATGACCCCATAAGGCTTCAGCTGAAAGCAGGATCATGATGGTGCAGAATTGTTGGTTCTCTTTAATACCCAGTCACCCTGCCCTCTTCTTAATGGAGACATTTACAGTATGTCTCTTTTCTTTAATTAATATGACTCATCGTGCTTCCATATGCAGTAGGATCAGGCTCAAGAGGAACAACCTGATTAACAGCATAACCAAAGAGCTCAGTGGCCCCTTTGCTTCCACTGACTCATCCCCCCCTCCTCCTCTTCTGACAAGCTCGGACCATCATCAGCGCCCTGCACATCCCCTGACAGGTGGAATAATAACGGTCATACATCACTGCCCCCGAAAAGTCCAATAACCTAAATCTTCACTTGCCTCACAGCCCAGGACTCAATTACTTTATTGACATGTAATCTTCATAAGGGGAGAAATATTGAGCATGTAAGGTCAGTCGGTTATGAAGACATATTATCATATTATCTGCATGGGGGTTGTAGGAGCTAGGACCTGACAAAGCTAATTATAATTGTACATGTTACAGGACAGCACATTATGCACTTGGCTGTATGAGTAAGCCTGTGCTGAGGAGGAGAAAGACAGGGCATGGAATTGCAAATCCACTGGTTGTATGGCATGAGAAATAAATTCTAATATTATTGGAATATACTGCATGTCGGGATTGCTAAATATATGTAAGATTTGCGCTATAGATATATAAACCTTCATCGGTGCTTCCCTGAATGCTCACATACCAGAGAAGCAAGACATCATTTTTTGAACCCAAATAATGCCTCTTCAAGAATTGCTTAAAGTTCAACAGATATCAGTTCTTATTAGTGCAGTGACTTGAATATTTCCAAATGTCACTGTTACTTAGTAAGTCTGGAAGCTCAGCCTGTGGCATTACCCCCCTCCCCTTCTTACCTCTCTTTCAAGGTTACTGTGATATCTTAGACAAAATTACAAAAGCCTAGATTGCACTATGACATACATTTCAGAACATCTCCTAAGCATTCAGGGATGAGATATGTACAGCTTTACAGGGCATCACAGTGCCTTATACTGTATATCACTACATATTATAGTGACAGTCAGTTAGCTTTTATTGGCAATACAATATTTCGAAACAAGCACCAGGTGCATTTTAGGAGAAAAGATATGGCTAGTGGGGAAAAAGCATGGAAAGTAAAGCACTGCCCTGAAACATACTACGAATAGTACAACTGGGTCACTGGCTTTACTTCGTCACTAAAGGAAAAATCCTACTGCGGGACATGTGTGTTCATTTCAATTCATTTCATTTCATGCCATTTTCCTCTTTTATTTGCCGCTTCCTTTCCTGAATCAATTGCACTGCAGCAGTATGTCAGGCTATGCCCAATCGTGAAACAGTTTGCTGGAGGTAATACAATCTCTACAAGCTCCAGAGGGATGGTGGTTAGCATAGACTTAATGATGTCAAGTGCAGAGGCATATTTTAGCTCTTCTCACAGGGCAAGCCTATTTACAATGATATAGACCTTTAGAAATGTTCCATTACTGCCCATTTTCACACTGTTCCCTGTACCATAATCTCGTTTAGTTGTCAGCATTTGGGAAAATAACCACATATGAATGCGGCCATAAAAAAAAGAGAATGCTGTTATTGCTTCACGAAGGGATCCCTGTAAAAAAAAAAAAAAAGATCATTAATAACTTTGCTGCATTCATCTTCGAATTAAATTAATGAAATAAGGACCGGAAAATATTCTATAGCACAAAAATCTTTATTTGAAGAAATACAGCATGAAAGTTAGTCTTTTGTAACATAGATAAATGAAAAATTTGGTCTAAATTGCTATTATCGAAAGGTGTTTGAGGGTTGAAAAATCCTTAAGCTAAAAGGAGGGACTGGTCAAGTTTCTTTGCCGGTTAGATGACCGGAAGCGGAATTCTGAAACCACAACCAAACTAAAGACACAAGATTTCTTTAGGGAATGAAGATAAAGTACTTATTTGAATGTTTGCTGTCTGAAATTAACTGCAATGTCTGACCTCTCTCACTCAGTCAACTCAACACACTTACAGCAAACAACATGTCAGAAATGATCCCATAATCAAAATTCAATGGCAAAATAATGTGTCCAATTACATTAGGATGATATGAAAACATACTTTTTGACAGATTGGTTGGTGATTAAATAAATAAACAAAAAGGATACTAATATTTTGACAATTGTTTGTTGTTATTATTATTATTATTATTATTATTATTATTGTTATCATTATTATTATTATTATTAGTTAACAGCAGTTAAATTAAGGGGAAGTAACGAAGTACAAATACTTTTTCTGGAATCGGCACTTTTTATTTATTTTTTATTTAATTTTTTTTCACTTTTAACTTTTACTCATTATATTTTTACACAAATGTCTGTAATTTCTACTTCTTACATTTTCAAAACCGCCTCGTTTCTTGTTTTCATTTATTAATTTTGGTCAAATGTCAATTTTATTATTTTTTTTACCACGTGCCGATTTCAGCCCATCAACCTATTTCTTTTCATTGCGTGGCTTTTTTCAATTCACTGGTGTATCATTTACTGGCTCTCACACGCCACAGATGTAGGCTAGTTTTACGAAGCTTACAATAAACGTGGCAGAAGGCGACAAGAACTATGGGGGTAATGCGGATGAGACCGAGGGAGTCAGTGATGTAAATATGAGAACAGAGACATTCCTGATCATCATCTTTACTATGCATGTGTTCTATATGGTGGATGTTCAGACTGGTAAATTCAAACGCAAATTCATTTTAATGGCACTAAATTTTATTAACACACTATCAACACAGCACGCATTTCTGTTTGACTATTTTTATAAAAAATATAAATACTGTACATAAATACAAAACTAAATATAAAAGAGGTGAAATTAAAATGTTAGCGCAACATATATTTATTCATGACATCCATTCTGTACTCATTCAGATATAAAATAAATAAATAAACTCCACCGAAAAATATTTTTAACCAGTAAACATTTGTTTTAGTGAGGCGCCAAGTCTCAAATCAGCACGATGACTAGCATGATTCACACAATTACCCTCTGGTGTTTTTTTCCTCATAACGCCGAAAGAACTTACATTTTTGTCATCTCTCTTCACAGACACATTAATAAAACAACCTGAATCTCAGTGAATACTTGCATCACAGACTTAATAAATATATGTGAAGAAAGCTCTAAATGTCTTTAACATAAACCAGTTCACATCGAAAACAAATATTCTCTGATTATGTAATCGGTATGGAAGTTAAAAGAGGTACAGTCTCTCCGGTATCACCTCATTAACCATCCGTGTGGAAACATAGCAAAAGTTCTGATGATTTAAGTAAACCACCATAAATACTTAAAATATTTAATACTTAAAAACTTTTACATTAATATTTTGCCTTTATGCTCTATGTTGAGTTTGGTTTCACTAATAATAAACATACATCCATATTTCTCCATGTCCATATTGCCTAGAGTATTAAAAACATAAAGTATTAATATATGGTACATTTAGAACTAGAAAGAAATGTGCTCTTAAGTTCCCAATCCATTGACAGCCCTAATATTAATGACATTTCGTCCAGTTACCAGCGTGACACTAAAACAGGTAGTAGTAATGGCTACTTCTTTACTTAAGTACATGTCAAAGCCTTTAACTTGAGTAAAAAAGTATAGTCAGTATAGTATAGTATTTACCTGAGTATTTTAAAACATGAGTATCTGTACTTTGTGAAGGATGCGTGTACTTTTGCCACCTCTGATAACTATTACCAAAAGAGACCAACACATTTCAGTACATAGAACAACAAAAGCAATTTGTGGTTGAACATTAGCTAGCAACCTTTCACTCTTTTATAAAGTGTGCCATCATGCACACCAAACGCTAACAAACATTTCCATCATTCCAAGCCTTGAACCCTGTACAGAAATATTGCACCTTCTTTTATAGTATGTGACAGTGAATGCTAAACATCCATTTCCTTGAGCCTGAATTGAATAAATGATGTGCCAGGTCATTAATTTGATCTACATTCGCCCTCATGCTATAGTGCATGTTCAAACATCAGTGTGTTGTGATTGTACAGCAATGTAGAGGTAGTGACAATAAATCAGTGGATTCATCAGTGAGCAAGAAAACAGTTTAGACAACAGTCCAATGGAGCTTGCTATAATTGACAGATGGGCTTTGTCTCTTCCAGTACAATGGCTTCAGTCCACAGATTATGTGGGAATAGATGTAGAGCAGTGGGGAGGAGGTCACATGATCGATGAGGCTGATGTGTCACTTATGGATTTGGACAACAATAGAGTGAGATGTCCTCCTGTTCTTGTTAAATCATGTTTAAGCTGTTTACATTGTGCCAACAATTATCTGTGAAATGTTAAAAAATTAATTTGTAGTGTCATTCTAATAAGTCAAGCACAATGGAAACGCAAAAGCCTCTAGCCAATGTGAGAAATCTAAAGCGGTCCACTGGGCAACAAAATGGGAGGGAAGTTTCTCAGAACATCTTTTCATCTGGTTTAGATGATTAATAAGCCAAATACAGAGATTGTACACAAATAAAAGAGAATGATGGGGCTTGTCACAAAATTAATTGCTGTCATTTGTAATTTAATTGTGGCTTAAATCACATTTGCCCAAACAAATGCTGAAAGGAAAACCTTTCCCAAGTATGAATCATAAAGACTTCCAGCGTGTATCTTCCATGATTCTGAATAACAACGATTTGGCATGTTTTTTTTCTCTTCTAGTGAGGGGAATTTATCTTAATAAACATTTCCACTGGCTCCGTCACATGATCATTATATTGCAATCAGGGCGCATTGTGAACGGATCAGTTTCGCCTTCAGAATGACAAGTTGCTCAACATCTGCCAAAACTGTGTCTTAGCATCTCAGAGAACTGAAGGACCCCTCGACACGAGCAGACTCATCCATATCAACCCACGACAAGAAAGGGAAAGATGAGGAGCCAGCATCGATCCGGTTGTAAAAATATCCAAACCATCTGGCCATTACTTGTCCTGTCATAAATTACAATGATAAAGCCTTGAGCTTCAAAACTATGAAAACCGCACTAACCTGTGCTAAACTCCTGGAATGACTAAACGCACACGTGAAACTCTAGCTTGCGTTTTGTATATCCAGTGCGCACGTCACAAATCATACAGCGATATGAATAATGCTTTGACTGCATTAGCAATCACCTTCTGCGCTGATTAAAAAATGAGCATGGGGTTTCCATTTGCATGATATATTCTTTGTCAGTCTGTCATGACAAGCCAGAAATACCAGGAAGCAGACCAAGGTCCCAGGTACTGTAACTATGTTACTGGAACTGGGCTTGTCACATTGGCAAGACCTCATGTCCTTGTCCATCATGCTGACACATTCTCAGTGTTGCATGAGGTATCACTTAACACGCACATGTATGCTGCTTGTGTTAAAAGATCATGAAGTATTCCAGCCAGGTCTGCTCTGCCATTCTTCTCAAAGGCACACAATATATATAAACCATTTTAGACAGTTCTGAAAGATGAATAAATGATCCATGCAAATATAATAGTCTGTTTATCAAAAGAGAGGAAAGAAATATAGATATGGACATTTCCCTTAAGTCTTATGGCCAAGGTGGTCTGTTAAATGATTTATCTGGGAAGAAGATTAAACATCAGTCAAGCCATTCAGTCATGCCATAGACTGTACAGCATTACATTCCCAATGTGTATTTAGTTCATCTCTAATTTGACTTCGGCATGCCGTATTAATACTTTCTACTGTATATACAACTAATGGCACAGGAAATCATTTAAGCAAAAAAATTATAATAAATACAGCAGGCTGTCTTGTCACTGCCACCTTTCACTTGATAAAAGTTCTTAAAGTCTCTCAGAGACTCAATCTACTACATCAAACAGCAGCACACAAGAGCGAGCGAAAGAGAAATGTGTCAATAACACATCCTTAAAACCCACACAAACAGAATTATTCAGTAAATGCAGTGCCATTCTGTCAGAGTAATGACAGTGTGGAAAGGGAATCCATCTCAAAGTAGAGTTCAGCAGTTGAAGCTTGCAGGAAGTACAGTACTTAAGTCAGCCCTGCTGTTTTAATCTGCGCTCTGAATAGGCCGAGAGGGGAGTGCTGTAGTCTCAGTGACCAAAAAAATTCAATTCCACATCTTCCTGTCTTCCTTTCTCTTATTTTTTCCCCTCCATTTTTCATATATTTGGTGAAGAATGGGCAGACTAGCTTGGCTTCCTTCATTCTTCGCATTAATCTCCATCTCTCGACTAATGGATATTCATGCTCCTGTGCTAGAGGAATCCAAGGAGGCCCACCATATCCCCCCCTAACACAAATCATATTGTCGTATCATCTCAATAGAAGAGACGAAAGAAAAGCTGTCAACACAAATATGTAGGCCAAAACCAGGCTGTTGGCAGGTACTACACAATCCTACAAGCCTGACGTTACTTGACTTAAAGCAAGTGTCTCCCACAGATCAGTTCAAATCATTTTTTTTTTCTTTTTACAAATAATTAATCAGACATGCAGAACACTAAGGATATCTAAAACAGATGTCTGTGAACTACATCAAATGACATAGACTGGGCATTTTTTTCTACGCACGCAACTTTCCAACTGTTATTTTTTTGGCACGGCATCTGAGGAGTCACATATTATAAATCTGCAAGTCCATATAAACTAGCGTGATGGCTATTTCTTTTCTTTTTATATATATATATATATATATATATATATATATCTTTTTATGGGTGCTCATTATTTTTGTACAGTTAAAACTGTAGGTGTATTTTACACAAAGACTTTAATGGGCAGAAAAACACCCTTAAGTCTTAAGAAAAGGATCCTAAACACTTCATCAGTGTCTAAAGTGGAACACTTCTCTGGATGTGGATTGACACAGCACCTCTTCTACATGCAGAATGCTGAACTGAAAACATATGGCTCTAAGAACAAGGACACAAACACAAATATAAAATTTATTTCAGGCATGAGCAAAATATTATAAAGTATAAATCCCACTTTATTCCACATGACTGTAATCTGGAATGACAGCGCTATAGCACCATAAGGCAAAATGTAAAGCAAATAAATGACTATTGAAAGCAGATTGTTTTACTTGTGCCTTAAAATCCACTGAGAAACATAAATCAAAATAAATCGAAAACAGTATATTTACCCTAACCAATGATGTAATCAGGAGTTTGACTTTTTTCAGACATGCCCCATCCTCTGACAGTCGAGTCATACATGTAGACACGGAACAGTTCTACTCAAATAACCTAGCATGCAGGCTAAACTGTCAAAATGCAATTTAAGTAAGAAATCAGGAGTAAAACACACTAAGAGACTAAGTAAATGCGGGCAGGAACGGTGGTTTTATTAAACCCGACAAGTGATTGGGTAAGACTGACTGGAAATAGTACACTGGTGTGCTGTATAGGGGAGCAGCTGCTTTAAAGCATCATGCAAGCAGAAAACAGCAGGTAGCACAATAATGTCTACTGGGCTCTTTAACAGAGTAGATGAGCACCTCATTAACAAAGTTCCTGCTGACTGTGAACTATCACTTTGTCATTCTTAAACCGCACTTAGTTTAGGTTTAAGCAGGCTACACCACAGTTCACAGAAGTCCACAATCCAAACTAGGCAAGTTTAAGTAGTCCAAAGCCTATATCAGAAAAGCTTGATAGCCAGTTCTTCGAATAATTATGTAAAAGAAACTAGATATTTTACAGCACATATACAGGTCTCAGTGAATGAGATATGACAAATGCTCACACAACCTTCATTTAAAAATACAAGGCTTTTTGTCATTGTCTCTGGTCATCACTCACATAATTAGCAAAAGAAAATTAGTGTTGTTTTGTTGCTCAGAGCCATTTGTCAATGATTATTTTTAAATTAGTAATACATGACAATCCAGCAATAAATGGCACACTTTTTGTTATTCCTGTTATCACTTATGTTATAGCAGCTGTAAACAGTCATTTCTTTACCAGCCTCTATTTTTGCTCTCTTTTGAAACCCTAACCCTTACAGAGAAACCCAATAAGTGCAAACTGCTCTGTTCTGAAGATCTCTGCATGCTGGAAAACTCCTTCTATACATTTAAAGTAAACCTATTCTAATAGAAAACCTTACAATAGCAACAAAAGAATGAATTTTTTATTATACAATTTCAATGGCCTTTTAAATTGCTACTGTCAGAGCCTCTGTTTAAAACCTTCTAACCAGTTACAATTGAGAATTTAACAGCGCTGTGGTATAAAATGTCATAAAATATAAATGCACACGTTACAGAAGCAGGGGAAGACAATAGATAAGGCGCAGATGTGTGATAAAGCTCAGGGCCACTACATATCTGTCAGGTTGTTATAAAAATATTATATCAGTCACACTAAGCAGATCTATTTCAGTTACACAAAGGTTTTAGCGGTGCATTTGCGTCTCAGTGACGATGTGTCAAACAGAAGATTTTTGCTCACTAGCAGCAGATTTGGGCCTGGGTAAATGAGTCACTCACAGTTGCCAGATGTAAGTTAATGGAGGATAGGGGACTAGCAGCAGGTGTAAATCTCCCCCTGTCCTGCTGAGCTTTAAAAGTCAGTGCTTAGCACCCACAGCTCCGTCATCTGGCCTCTCCCAGCCTTCACGACAGCCCATTTGTCATCATTTTCATTTCATTTTTGGCAAAAAAAAAAGAAGAAATGTTCTAATGGAGTGTTTTGAACGGTCCCAGATGTTTGTTTATTTGTTGTGCTGCAACTGCAAAACAATTTATTCTTCACACACAGTCTCATTTCGAGAGGCTGAATATCAGCTGTGCCGTAATGAAAGCAAACTGCAGGTGGGGGGAAAAAAAAAGTACAGAGTCCCCAAGGTGTCTTCTGTTCGGATATTCTTTTAGCAAAGGCCTCCTGTCTGGAGGGATTTGAAGAACAGTTGTGAGCCATTTAAAATACAGACATTCATTACAACTGCACTTGGCCTACAATACCAAAATTTAAATGCACTTTAAACTGATATATGTAGGAGAACAGTTTCCCTCTCCGGTGAATGTTCACTGGTTTACTCACAGAGGAGAGAATAAATGTTCATGAGGTATGATACGAGTTGTGGGGTAGCATTTATTGCTTTCAGATGTCAAAATGTATGTGGGAGAAATTTGGTCGTTTCTAGTGATATTTATGGAGGACCAGAGTAGATTTTAACTATGACTATTTATGAATAGCCGTTTCTAAATCTACTTCCACCCTTTTAACTATATTTAATTGTATAACTACATATATTTCATTATATGACTGAAATGTATTAAGAACTAGATTGTGATTTAAATACATAGTGGGTTCTGCAAAGGTGCTTGGTCTTAAATCTGAGAGGATTCTGGAGAAAAATCTTGGTCTCTAGGTTGGTTTAAAGCTGGTTGGAGCTGACAGCAATGCTACTTCCTGTGGCTATGCTGCCGTACTCCAGAGCCTGCCATCCTCGGTGTCACACCTAGCCTGCCTCATGGCCTCTCTGCCTCACTTTCCCTCGCTATCCTTTTCCCTCCACTGAGCCTCTCCTGTCTCCTCACTGTTTGTCCATTCCCCAATTGTAGCTCAACATAAGAGACAAGGGTCTCATTTCCCAATAGCCAAGACTTCCTTTAGTCCTTTACGCTGTGTGTCAGCATGGTCTGCACACAGCCCATCCCCTCTCTCCCATCTCAAGGACTTGTACCTAACCTGATTACCTGTGGCACATTGGCTCTTGGGGCTTTGGCACAGGTGACATTAATTGTTGCAATATTGAGAAACAGCAGAAAGGCTTTCTGTTCAAGACAGCTTGCTGTCACACATGCCTCTAATTCTGCCGGCCACTGCAATGCAGCATCTAACATACAACGGGCCTGACAGGACCGGCAACATACCTTTGGGCAAAGCATAAGCACTATTACCATTCTGTCCTATACAGATAGACGCGATAAATAACTGCATAATTGCATCATGTGATGGTTCACAATGAGTTATTGCCAATGCATACAAATAGCTTGCTTCCTCCTGACACGTCCTGGAGGTGAACTGCATCTTTTAGTGTCAGGGATTTTCTATTAAAGCTTTTTTTTCCCCCTCCAAGGCACAGCCAAAGTTCAAATAAAGAGTTACTGTGTTAGACCTGATGCATTAAGCAAATAGAATAGGCAATAAGTCAAGATAAATAAAAATGGTGTGATAACGGGGAAAGAATAAAAGGAGGCGAAGGACAAAGATGAGGGCTTGTGTTATCTAACACTGCAGTACAGTATCGTAAAAATAACGAATGGAGAGTGTCAGCGCAGTGAAATCTAAGAGGGAGAAAAAATATTTCATATGTCAGCTCTGCTCACCTTTTAATGGACTATTTTCAAGCAACATGATTTTGACAAAGCACTGGGCTTTCCTCTACATCACTTGAGAGGTGAGGGTCAGCCTTTGTGAAATAGATCTGTCCTTGGTGGGGGGTGGAGAGGCTCTTCGTTGACCTCACATGAAAGCAAAAGTGGCAGCACCATGGCCGCACTGTGAAAACACAGTAGTCTGCATCGCATGGACAAAAGAACATGATAAATGTTTCCCGCATAAAAAAACCCTCTCCGCCCCCTCTCCTAAAGTTCAGCATGTCAAAAGCAGGTCTCCTGCAGAGTCCCAGTCTAATGATACAAAACCACTGGATGAATGTAATATCTCACAACTGGTTTATGGTAACATTTGTGTCTTTTGATAAAGTTTCGGAAACCAGAGTGCTTCATTGTTAGATGAGATTTAAGTCACGCCTTCGTTTCAACTTTATGCTCAGCAACAAAATCCACAAATAATAAAACTTATATGCAAAAAAAAAGAAAAGAAAAAATAATAGGCAAGGATTCTCTATTTAGGTACAGAACTCTGGTTTAAAATTAATATTTCAACTTTAAATAAAAAAGAGTGAAATACATTCTCCTGCATGTTAGAGAAAAGTCTATTTAAACTTTTGCATTATTATTAAAATGCTGTCATTATGATTTTAAAATGAATGCTTATATGTCATTCTTAGCTAGTTAGCTCATAACGAGCTTTGTAGATTTCTGAAACTTTTGAAGCAATATTGTCATGCAATAACAACAAAGGACATAAATCGTTTAATTGCTCGGGTCCTTAGCAACATAACAAGCCAAGTAATAATAAAAATTAGCCGGTTATGCAAATATACTTAAACCTGCCATAACCTGTGCATAACGCGCGCGTTATTTATTCAGATGTGGCCATTATTCTGAATCAATTTTACATGTTGCAATAAAATAATAAACTATGTAATAGAAGATCTAAATAAGGTTACTGCATGTATGGACACAATTTTTACATTTGATACTCACTGTTTGCTCAATGCATTTTTTTTTTTTACATTAAAAAAGAAACTTTTGCAAGACCATGATCATGTGAGCACCCAAGTACAGGACATACATTTGCTAGCAATCTAATTGTCCAGAATCTTATGCTTAAAATGAAACTGTGGATGTTTTCAATGATAATATTATCTTTTCCTTTTTATTAAACTGTGATTAAATGTAAATATTTGAATATGTGGCTTATTTGTTCTGTCTATTTATTTCTGTTTTTTTTTCTTAATGTTCGATTACACTTAAAGAAAGTATATTTGAATATTATATCATATTTATATGATAAATCATAGATCTCATCTCTCACACTCAGTAATAAGTGTTCAATACTTTTAACTAAAATGTTTCTATAAACATCTGTGAGAAGTGTAGCTTACAAGCTTACCTTTAGGGTTTTTGGAATCTTTGGACCTGGGTAGAGGAGTATACGGCAAAGGAGAGGTGTCTGATCTGCAATCACTACGAGCCTACAAAATAAACAGAGAAAACATGAACTCGATTTGTCGATGGAGTCCACAATATAGCACCTGTGCTGATTTGCATTGCAGTCTGAGTGGATTTATTAGCTCAGATAGACAGGAGAAATGTACATTATTGATTTCTAAGCTGTGAATGCATTGATCCTAATTGAGTCCTAAATGAAAAGTACTCATTTGTCATCAGCAATCAGGAGCATTCATCCAGACTGATGGCATGAAAGGCAAATGGAGAGTAGAAGAGAGAGAGAGAGAGAGAGAGAGAGAGAGAGAGAGAGAGAGAGAGAGAGAGAGAGAGAGAGAGAGAGAGAGAGAGAGAGAGAGAAGAGAGAGAGAGAGAGAGAGAGACACAAAGGGAACGATAGACAGAAAATATAAATCATGGGGTGGGGTAAGGGAGAAAAGCTTCATTGCCATGACTGATTGCCCAAGTGCCATAAATTTTCAGAGTGTGGTGGAAAGGTAATGTTGGGAGCAGCACTCCTGCTTTTATCAGGCTGCTGGACAGCTTTCATTATCTGGCATGAGAGGAGGGGAGAGAGGAGGTGAATAGGAACCCTGCCTTTGATGATCTCTTTCCTTCTTGTTTGAAAGAGGACGAGGGAAAGGCCCCCACTAGCACTCAGTCAAAGAGGATGGTGCAGGTCAGCCCGGGGTCAGTGTGTCGCTTACTCTCCAACTCCCTCATGACCAACACACTGCTGTGTGCTGCCAAGCCAACAGGTGGCATGACACTTCTACTGCCTGACAACAGTTTGTCATCCTTTATACTCCGGAGGCCTTGCTAAACAAATATGGTCCACTATTTATTCTTTTCTGAGTACTGTTAGTCACTGAGAAGCCCTAGTTAGTCTGCAAGCACTAGGAGTAAGGCAACCAGCAACCTAAACACACTTGCACAAATGATTCGGGGTGTACTTAATCACAGAGTAACACTGACAAACTGACTCTACAGTGGTCTATGCGCAGATTTTTCCCTATACTTTGCCAGTAACTGTTATGTCTAAATTATTGTCCTTTTTTTATGTAAATGCAATTAATTCTGCAAAAAAATTTAAAAAATTCATATTCAGTTAAAAATGCACTGATAAATGACACACTGATAACTGACATGATGTAAAAAAAAAAAAAAAACATAAAGAACATGATCCATGCATGCAAGTCCTTATCATTAGGCCTACATTTAAGAATCATCACTTCACGCATCCAGCTATTAATTATCACCACACTTGTGCAAGTCAGATGGTGTGAGGTAGCCACGGCTTTCGAGCATGTCAGCACTTTCCTTGTTACCAGTTTCAATCTCCTCCAGCCATTTGGCTTTAATATCCTAAAGCAGCACTCAGTGAGGGAACGTCAGTCTGCCCTGACTAATTTCCTCTGGGCCTGACAGATCAGAGGCCTTCTCCACCAAACTGCCCTCTCCCAACCATAAAGCCCCTCGTAATCCTGCTGCTTGTCTACAATTAATCTTCCCAGTTGCCACATTATTAACACCACCACCCACAGGCAGGGTCTGGCTCTGCCCCACTGGACACGGTGCACCCCCTCCTCGCCTCAGTGGCCAGGGACGTCAATCACATGCCGTGCGCAAAAGTCGCCTGCTGTCGACATCAGAGATCCCTCCAGTCAGCGCAAAGCACCCCCCCTCCCAAATGCTGGCCAAGTCCACTGATCACACACCCACACCCTTGAAGAAGATTAATCAGAGCCCTCCCTCCTACTTCCTCCCCTCCCCATCTCCTCCTCTCTTTCTCTTTATTCAATGAGGCATCCTCGCGATGAGAAAAGGGGCCTGGCTCATAATGGGAATCCCTGCGTAACAAAGTTAGAGGAAAACTCAATTTGAATGCCAGCTGTTATCTGGCCCCCTTTTTCCTGAGCTGCTTAAAGAGCAGGCGGACAAGAGCTCGGCTTTGATCAGTACCCTTAAGATTTTACACAAACATAATCACAAGCCGAGGGGTCGCTCCAGGCACCAGGAATTCATTCATTCCTCGGGCTTAGAGAACACACAGGCAGTTTAAGGGCCTTCGCCGTTCACTGAGCCGTTTATCTTTATTTGCTTTTAAAAGATATGCATCAGCCTTTTACTAACTCTCACTAGTTACAACTTTTCTGTTTGGACTGGCCATTTAATGATGGCTGATAGCGACATGAATTAATATAATGTGCTCATGAAAGGTACACTGAGGAAACGTATGAGCTGATCCCAAAGGGAAACATGAAACAAGGATCACAATGAGAATAAACACTGTCACATGAAGCTTGCTCCTGATGGACTGCGGATAAAAAAGGCTTCAAAAGCAGATTTAGGGCTGGAACTTGTATACTCTTTCACTCATCTCTCTGTCCGAGCAAATCTCCATCCCAGAACACAGAGAACTGGAGCAGACTGCTTCTGATCTATCTGTGAACCATAGGAACGCAGCAGGTAAACCCATGGAAAAGCCAATAAATATAGACGTATATTCTGAAAATGAAAAGGCTGTATTGATTCGGCTTCTCACAAGAACATAAGCGGCTTTACCGTTGGAATAGGTATTACATCTGATTTTGATGCTGTTTACACCGATCAAGCACATTCTACACCCCCACTCCGACAAACGCTACACACACACACACACACACACACACACACACACACACACACACACACACACACACACACACTATTCTTTCTATTACAATTAATATTAATTATTAATACATTTATACATAATCTAAATAAACAGCCATGGTTAAAACTGTCCAGTCCCCATCAACATAAAAAAGCACACACACACACACAGACACAGACACACACACACACACACACACACACACACACACACACACACACACACACACACACACACACACACACACACACACACACACAGTGACCATGCAGTTAGACAACACAGCAAAGCTGCATATGGCTGTACATGTAATGGTCAGTTGGGGGCGCTGCAGTGTAAAGTATATAAGCGTCTTCATTGCCACTCTTGCTAGTAAGCGTAGGTTCTCCAGGCCATGGGCATATGCTGCTTGCTCAATCATTATTGTCTTTATACACTGAGTAATCACAGCAGTTTATGATAATGCAGTCGAAATTTACAAGCTGGGGAAAGAAGGAATCACGAATAATGGCATTAACAGAGAAAGCCACAGCACCCCTCGTCCCACTGGGAGCTTTGCTATCACAGGCAGGACTCCTTGCTGAAAATGTCACAGTGAAATATGACTCTGTTGCTGGATTATACATCATGCTCACACTCTCTCCCTCCTTTGGTCGTTTGCCCAACACAAACACAGTAAATGCTGCTAAATCCTAAGTCGTTCAAGATTACCATCTCCAAAACAGATCTACTTCAGTATGGGAAGGTGAAAAGGAAGCAGTCTGTTTTTGCTAAACTTGAGCACCTTTTTAAAAAAAAAAAAAAAAAAAAACTATTTTCTTTATTTGAGTTTATTTTTGCATAAACAGCAGGCTCCAAAGCTAGACAGACTCCCCTTAAGCGCACAGGGTCGAACATCCTCAGTGATTTTAGCTCAACTTATCCTCACAAAAGTGATCAGGGCTACAATCTAATCACACACACACACACACACACACACACACACACACACACACACACACACACACACACACACACACACACACACACACATTAAGAGAAAGAGTGAGGGAAGGAGGAAGGAGCAGAGATCAGTGTAAACACCAGTACTTTTTATCTCCTTATACATCTGGACAAGTAGACAAAGTGCTAAAACGAAATAAATGTGGCCTGACAGCCACTTCAAAGAGTTCAGCCAGGGGCTTACTGCTACTTAAGGCATAGGAATGTTGTTGCTAAGCATCAGACTACAACCTATCAGGCCCTACAGAAGGGCCTGGTTTCCCTTTAAGAGGCAGAGTGGGAAAGCAAGAGAGCGAGATAGAGAAAGGGGAGGGGGGCAGAAGGAGAAAGCGAGAAAGAGTGGAAACTCGACAGTAAGGGGAGGCTGGGGATTCAAGGAGAATTTGTAGCTTAAAGCCATTGTTAGAAGAAACAAGCTTTCTGCTTTGTTTTCTCCTGACACCATTTCGGCTTTTTGTGCTTGCAAAAGACATGTAGAAAAATGTCTTTTGATATGTTTTCTCTTCGGGTTTTTATCAAAAATATATCTTCTGTGGGCACAAAACTTTGCCTGTCTTTCTCGTAACACTTGCAGAGTTCTCTGATGATCTGAAGATCAGAGAAAAGTAAACTTATATGAGCGTTTGAGTCAACAGCAAATGTTATTTTGACAGCTATTTTTTAATATATTTCGCCTTCATTTGCACACTGAAAAAATGGCGGCTTGGCTATTGACCTGACTGTGCTGTGACTCTGAGCGAAATCCATTCAACCAGACTTATATTTGCACTAATATTCACCCATTTTACTAAATAAGGAATTTTGTACTTTATTATTTATCTCGACTCTTAGTAGAGTTCAACCAACAGACCAAAAGGTAGGACTTAATGAGAAGATGGAAAATGCTGATGCCTGGAAGAGAAAAGAGTTTCCCCACAGCACTGCAGCACTTACTTCACTAAAGCCGGTGAAATTTTAAAAGTTTGACATCTGTATCTCAAATAGGGTTTGGTAATGTTTTTTTAGTTGTGTGTAACAAAAGCACAATTTCTATGTTCTTAGCTAATGCACTGGTGTCCCCACCCTTTCAGTGTGCTTTGGTGGCAGTATTGTGTGACTGGCAGTGAGTGTGCTTTTAATGATTGACCAGTTCTGCTTCAATGAGTTTGTGCAAAGCAAATGGATCATATGATCAGAGATCACAAGCCAGAAAGTTGGCCCCAGCGATTACCACAACCACTTCTGTGTTAGACAACCTAAGTTTAAGCACAACAGAAAGTTAATGGTCCATATCGTCCAACTCGGTTTTTAGGGGTTGAATTCTAAAGAGCAAGCTGACCTTTTATAGCTTTGGACTTTGAAAATTTGCCTGTAGTCATTTCAACACTGCCTGCGAAGGTGTATTAAATAAAGTAAAGTAAATAAATTCACAGAAATAACGCAGGTTAGGTGTGTGTGTGCTGAAGGGTCCGAAGTCAAAATTAAGGCTCGTATTCATTTATTTTATCCATAAACAACATGAAAGCATTACGGGAAACTTTAAACCAAAACCCTTTTAAAAAAGCTGAAGGATTTTGCGAGTGACCAGGTTTGATTTGTCATTTGGGTTAAGTTTTAGCTCTGAGCAACCCTGTTATATATTCACTACTCCTGCACTCTGGGCACAAGTAGAATACCGATATAAACAAGATAGCAGTCTGCCTTAAGGGCTAAAGTACTAGAAGAACTTCAAGGTACATTAAGCTTGTCTATATCAGATATATACTGCACACAGACTAACCTGTCTTTAAAATAAACTATGAGTTTTGGCTGCAGATGATTGACAGAAAGCTAATCAGACATACATAAAGCAGGCCAAGAAATAATTCTTTATCACATTAACATTAAAAGCCCCCTCTCCAAAACCTGTCCTCTCTCTTTTCTCTGCATTTAATACACACACTTTCAAATCGTGACACACTGTGGATCTTGCTGTTCCTATTAGGAGGGTTTTTTTTCTAAGTATGCAGGATGCTAAATTATTGAAGATTCTCGGAGCAGGACTGTCACACCACGTTGTCTCGGATGTTTCCTGTGCAATTAGATACTTGGAGACATTTGAAGAAGACTCAGAAAGCAGAGTCACAGAAAGTGACATGTGAACTTAAAGGAAATTAGCGCTTCACCCGAGTGAAGTGTGACGGTTACTTAGCAGTGCTTAACTCTCGGTGTGTATCTGTAAAGTGCACGCAGACTTTTTTTATTTATTTACCCCATTTTCTTTTTTCTTTTCAGAGATCAGTGGCAGGATGAAAATAATAATTTTTGTACAGGTGCAAAAAAAGATCTCTCCTGATGTGTGTACACGCTCATAGATGCATAAATATGGCTTAGAAATGTGCTCCTTAGAGACTAACCTGGTCTTTATTGTGTTGCCTGACAAAAAATGAATGCATGCAATCGTTATACACACTTGGGAAGCTAACTTGCTACAATCAATATAGCATTTTTAATATTACAGTGATTTTAGCTACAGGATGTGACAATTCCAGTTTGTAGTTTTGTTTTTCTTCTGGTGTCCTAGAGATGGATAAACAGACACACAAACTCACAAACTGACCACACAACATTTATAAAGAGCAAATTCGTGACTACAAAAAAAATTATAATAATACAACGAACTGACTGTTTCCAGATACGTACAAATTACCCGCCAACTTGCAGTTATTGGAAATTGTGCCGAGCCGTAGGATTACAGACTGTCACTTTTTATGAGCGTGAGTAATACCACATTCGCCATACTGTTCTTACTCATACCAGACAACAGGACAAACAATAGGGGGGGAGAGATGGAGAGAGGCCTTGGTGGGTGTGCTGCATGGGGTTATGCAGTGTAAAAGGCTGGAAAGGAGAGATTGCAGTCGGGCTGCTCCTCCCAGAATCCTCCCCTCCCGAGGAGAAGGACTTATGAAGGTGAGCGCTTCGCTGACAGGCACGAGAATAAAGGAGACAAACCCCAGATAAAAATTAAATAAAAAGTAGCTGTCTTAAACAGTAATTGCACTCCTTTGCTGAGCAGGCTTTCAGATATATAAACTTGATTTACTATCGGCTCACAACTACAAATCAGGGGGTCCGAGAAACACTTGTGCTATGAAATTGTTTAATCTCATCAAGTTCTGCTTTCACAGCAAGCCATAAATCACAAACTCTTTGTTATCATAGACCTCCATGAGCGCCTCTCAGGCAGGCAATGGATCGTGGGTATATATAATCTTGACTGCACAAACAGCCGGGTTGTCAGTGGCTGAAATACTTTTATATTAGCTCCGCTGCAGCTGCTGGAACACAAGTCTATGATGGATATCTCATTTCCAATGCTCTGCATCTATTTCCAGCAAATTATTACGGCATAAATTTCGTGTCAACAGAAACGGCCAATTAATTAAGTTAAAAATGGAGCCATGATCGCATCTACAAACCAAATAGAAGAGCAGGGGCCATTTTACAGTAAGTGGATTTATCGTCAGGTCAGTTTAATGAATGATTTTAAACTTTGTCATAAACTTCGAGACAGGCCAATATCTACACAGGAGCCCCTGCGCAGACTGGGTGCTGACAGATTTACATAAAGCTTATTTATGTGCGGGGCCTGCAGTTGATGGCTGAGGTAGAAATAAAGTTTACTATTGCCCAGAGGAAGCCGCCAACCTCGAATTTTCCATCATCAGCGAAATAGGAGATAACCGAATAATACCTCGACTGGTCTTAACACAGTATACAAATTTAAGGCTCTATCAAAGTGAATAATTCATATCCATTTATTTCGCAGTGGATCATTTATCAGAGAGTGAATCCTACGACTAAGATGCACACAAAGATCTATGTGTGTTTTGATGTCTTTTGAGATAAATCAAGCAGAACCATTACACATGTAGCAGCTCAGCTGTGACTAATGACATAAGCACAAGTGATTCTTTCATGTCTCTGAGCGGAAAGGAAAACGGTTGCTATTTGACGGATAATAATAATAATAATAATAATAGTAATAAGAGGAAGAAGATGAAGAACAAAGATGAAGAAAAAGAATGGCAATATAAATACCAAATGCACTAAATATAAAAATGTAGATGACAGATGAAATTTGAGATAGTTTAACAACTTTAACAACAGTCAATAGTGAACATTGTGTGCAAGTATATCTCTCTCTCGTTGACGTACAAGTCATTCCAAGAAATAGAAAAAAGTTGAATGATTATTATATATTTGAATACCATCTGGAATATTGTGAACATTGTTTAATTTCAAACAGGAAATAGCAAACAGGATATAAAAAAAGCTCAGCTGAGGGCTGATCGGTGTTTGCTGAAGTGACTAAACCTCTTTCAAAGAACGCAAAGGTCAACTGGGAAAAAAATACAAGCTTTAAAAGCACAACAACTAAGTACCGCATTTGAGTGTCCCTGCGATAGCAAGCCCTCTTGGTCTATACACTGTCTGGGCTGGGCCTACATGCCATGCTTTAAAAGGCTATGCTCTCCTCTGAATAGCAAAGCTTCATTTATTATTTATAATCCTGGCAGTCTGTCCTCTGATTAAGGCAGCAGAAATTTGTTTTTACGGACTTTGCCTTTAATCTGTCTCTCGGTGAGATAGATTAGCCAGGACTGTGCCAGCGCTGAACTCTCTTTGCTTTGCTCTGTTTCTCTCTATCCGTGACATGTCAAGAGCAGACACATCTGTTTCGATGTGGAAGACGACTCTGGTCCACGTCAGCCGCCCCTCCTTCCCCTGCAACTTTCACTCAGTATTGTGTCAAACAAATGCTTCCATGACTGAAATGATAAACTGTCTGTTTTCGCAAAAATAAACACGAAACTGCTTTATCATGTGAGATGATTTTTCGGATTTTTACCGGTGGCACGTTAGCGGTGAATAAGAGCGGGTTTAATAAACTAGGCGGAGGGCCAGTCTCAGGACTCGCCGTCTCATGAATGTTTTCTGTTTCCCTCTTGGCATACATGCTGGTGCTAAATCATTGGGCACTGTCAAGGAGCACTAAGCTAGTGTGCGTCATTGGGGAGTGCAGGAAGCACTGGGTATAATTCTGTCCATCAGCGTAATTTATGATATTGGTAGCTTTGTAATCATGTGCAATAAGTTATAGGGCCTGACACAATGGAATTTACTTTGAAGGCAAAAGTGTTCATCATGGTTAAATGTCTGGCCAGACCTTTTCTACTGTATTTACATGGGAGAAAAGAACATCAACAAGTGTTTTATTCCCCTATCTAGACACCGACACAATGGCTTTGTGGACACAGCAGTGGAAAGAGACAACTAAAAACCAGAGAAAGGGCGGAGTGATGTCTGGATGTTTGTGAACTGTTGGCGGTGGCTGAGGCTGTGTCTGTTGCTATTCAGTGAAATTCAAAAAGTGGGTGTGCCAGGGTCGGTCCCATGGGAGCCCTTCAAAACTCTATCCTGAGATAAAACACCGCAGCGCTCTGGCTTTTACTATATATAAAAAAGCTGGGTTTTTTATTTTGTATCTCAACAACCCAGTTTTAGTGTCAGATTCTGACCTACGCAGTGGTGGGAAAATAAAGCCATTTGGTGTTTTTACAAACTTCGAGCACTTTCCATTTCAGCAAAACGGAACAAAATCACCTAAAAATCAGTGCTAGGGAAAAAAAAAAGCCTAGGTGTCAATTACATTATTAATCATGGAAGTCGCTTCCACAAGCGCATTCTACTGCAGGTTTGACCTAATGGAGATGCTGCGTGATTTTCAGGACGGGTGCCTGCGCTTTTGCAGTGGATACAATTGTGTTTAGCATAAAAGAAACATGGGGTTGTGAAGCCCTAACAAAGAGCTATATCTCCCTGTGGCCCGCTCAACATGCCACATTTGCATATCAAGCCGGTGGGGCTGATATGTAAACGTGTTCCTTCATCAGATGGTGCCGACGTTGAGAGCCATTCAGCTGCCTGTTAGCGGGCCGCATTAGCGCCAGACAAAAGCAAAGGGCTCTGAAAGAGACATCTCATGTCACAGCCCATGAGAGATAATGAAATCGTTGTACCTCCTTGATCACACACACACACGCGCGCACACAGGCGCACACACACACACACACATACACACACACACACACACACACACACACACACACACACACACACACACACACACACACACAGGCGCGCACACAAAATTCCTGTACACTTCACTTAGATAGCCTGGCGTTCATTTGGTTTTCATCTGAATGCCTTTTTTTTTTATCTGAGCACTTCAATTTGCAAGCCATGCTGGAAGGCAGCGCCTCCTGATATGTTAATTGGGGGGTACTTAAGCACTAAAAGATTAACATAAAACCCTTTAGAAACAAGCTAATAGTTTATGATAATTCATCCGTGGCCTTTGTCTGTCTATCACCACACTGCCTCCAGCTGTAATTTTATCAAGAGGCTGTAAAATATCATTTAAACAAGTTCACTTACTGATAATTAATAACAGAAACTGCGTTATTCAATTGAACTTCTCTGACACCATTAACAATCCAGAAAGTAAAACATAATTAAACCATTCTATTTTATTAACCTATTCATTAGGTTGTGCAAATGATGACTCGGAAGCGCTGTCACAAAGAGCAATTAGAGGAGCACCCGAGTCTCTATTTAAGTCGTGTTTGATTAGGCCCTTTCAATTAGACAGGTAACAACACAATCTGACACGCCTAGAAATGGAGCTTATGGAGAATGGAAAAAAAAACATCCTGTTCGTGTTAAAATGAACCTCATCTTAATATAATATATTTTACAAAAAAAAAAAAAAATAAAATAAAATTGTCCATCTACCATATCAAGTTTCATATACAGTAATCCCCCGCTTTACCACAGTTCGAATCTCACGCCCCCGGTTTATCGCGGAATTGCATTTGCCACATAACTAATTTGTTTCGATGATTTTCCCAGTCTCTCACTGACCATAAACCATACACCAAAAAACTTAGAGGGAATTGTTTTTATAGAGTTTTATATTGAAGTAATTAATAATTACAAGGTCCCCTGGTGGTCTAGTGGTTAGGATGCAGCGCTCTCACCGCTGCGGCCCGGGTTCGATCCCCGGAATTAACCCCAGCCACTCTCAGTGTCGGTCCCAAGCCCGGATAGGGCAGAAAGGCAGAAAGTTAGAAAGGGCATCCAGCGTAAAACATGTGCCAAATCAAACATGCGGAGGATCCGCTGTGGCGACCCCTAACGGGAGAAGCCGAAAGAAAGATCTATATTGAAGTAATTACATTTTTTTTCAAAAAAAATATCATTATTAATTATAAAATGAAGTAAAATGTAAATACAGTACAGTACTGTGAAAATAAAATAGCATTTTTGGGGTGGCGTCCGTTTATCACGGGTTTTCATTTATAAATGGCAGTTTTGGAACGTAACCACCGCGATAAACGGGGGATTACTGTAACTTGATATCACAAAACATCACAATATATAGACTGCCACTATTTGTAAAGTTGTTCTACTGTCATTAAATGTCATAGTCATCAGGAAAAAAATCTCTCAATCATCACTAATACTATTGAACATGATTCAAATCATCTACTTACTAATTAATTAAAATATTTACTTCGTTCATTCTTAGTATGCAGGTACATTGCTTAGTTTTTTATTCCAGTTATTTTTTGGCTGCTCTTGTAGTGTAAAAAAAAAAAGATTTCTAAATGTAAAAAAAGAGTGCATTAATCTATTTATTAAACGTAAAGAAAAGAAAAATGCAACATGATGTAGCAGCCAATTCTGCGAATGATAGTCACACCTTTTTATGAATTATGAAATTTTATTTTACAATTAACGATGCTGTTCAACATAATTCATTTTATACTTTTTGTAAAAAAAAAAACAACAATATTTTTTAAAGGCATCTTTGCTTTGCAGTTTCTAAGTAGTGCTTTAGACATTTGCTCTTTCATAACAATCCAGTCTGTAAACACAAACATTTGCCAGAATCATCTGCTACAAGACTTTTAACCTGACCCCTCACATGAGTCACTTACTAACCCAATACACACACACATTCATACACACACTATACCCCCCCACACGCACCTGTTTCAAATCAAACCTGCACTCACTGCAAGGTATTGCTCCTAACTCATTGACATTAGCTTTTATCTTTGAGTGCATGTGGTTCTGGTTTTTGACCTTGATTGCTTGTTATTGAGTTTGATCTGCTTAGCAGTTGGATTTGCCAATAAATGATGTCCATTTCAGACTGCATACTGTAATTTTTATTTAATAAAAAAATTTTTTAATAAAATTTGTTATAATTTAACTGACAGAAAATGAAGTTCCAATGGAAATTTGGAAAGAAACAGTCAGGTTCATTTTTATTTGGACAGTTCATTTCTCTTTTTAAAAAATATATATTTATTTACCTTTTTTTTTTATATATATATATATATATATATATATATATATATATATATATATATATATATATATATATATATATTTACAACTCTTTCAAAGTTACAGCCATTTTTACATGTTTACCTCTATCCTAATAGACTCAAACTACTAGACACACTTTCATAAATGAAAAGATCCCAGAATATTACCAAATGCTGCAATTCAAGGTGCTTTTTACTTCAGCCACATACAACTGCTGCTTGTTTAAAGGTCGTTCTGCATTTAGTATTATCTTTAGTATGTGAAAGCACTTCATCTTAAATCAAGTTTGCTGGTAGAGCAAAACAAACAGATGTACTGTTGTCCAAATACTTATAGACCTGACTGTATGTACTAAAGTATAATGGTCTTAGAATCCAGTAAAGTAAGTGAAGAGGTCTGATAATGATATGTATAAGGTGTTCGTACATTTTCCACCTCATAACCCAAACTAATCTAATAGTATCCCAAGTTCCCAAGGCACTAGCCTAGCAAAATCAACACTGCAGGCTGTCCAACTTCAACCTCGATGCTGTCCAACATCGACCTCAAGTTGTGGTCACGCTATCGGAGACAAGCATGACTGTGTCTATCAAAGTGGCCTAGCAGCCCGTCACCTCATGTACAGAGGCATCTTTATCAGCATGTCTCATTTGGCCTGCAGCTCAGAGCACGTCTCTGGAGTGTCAGGGTGCAGTGGAGTGGAACTGTGTGATGGGAGATCGGGCCACAGCAGCCAGACCACGTATGATCCTTTGCTCAGCCCTCATTGGTATGTTAGTCAGGGGTGGACAGATGCACCAGGTTTGATCATTGGCATAGCAAAGGGCACGATGTTGCACCACGTCACTCCAGAGCAGGTGTGGCTGCGGCCTGGAAAATGATCTCTCTCTCTCTCTCTCTCTCTCTCTCTCTCTCCACCAAGTGCATTCAAATGTATCTGCCTCATGAATTATTCACTGGCCCTGCTCTTGCAAGTGCTCAAAAAGGCTATTCATTTATCTGGCATACCTGAAGTGTGGCAAAATGATTGGTCTGTGGCTGCTGCTGCTGCAGAAAATGTTCCTAAACAATTTGCTTCAATTTTCGACAGGAATTATTCTGTTCTTTCCGGGACGAGACAGGCCGTGTGCATAATGATGTTATCCTAATGGTGTGACAGTAAGGCTACAGGCCCATGACATTTGCTGAAGAAATGCATCACCAAGCAGCTACTGAACTACGTTCTCAATGGTCCAGGGAACATCTAAACCCACAGCAATCCATCTTTCAGAGGTAATACGCCAGTCACTGACAAATGGATACATCCAATTATCATTCATTCATTCCTTCCTTCTTTTATAAACAAGGTCTTTACACATCAGTTAAGTGGCGTATAATGCTCAAATAAGCAATAAATTTGCAAATAAGCTGATAAAAAAAAAAAAACACAAGGGAAATTCCCCCAATAAGAACAAGGTGCCCAGGTCAGAGCCCCTCCTCCACCAGCGCAGTCCAGGGTGCTGCTACAGTGCGAGGCCTAATTAAAGGTAAGGTGGGGTGCAAATGAAAGGAGCTGAAGTGCTGAGCTCAGAGGCAGTTCCCTGATGGGAGTGTGTTAGAACGCGTTACGGCTCAAGTGCTGAGATTGAAAACCCAATTCAGACAGGAGTGGAGTCAGCTCCCACTGCTCACCTCTGAAAGCTAATGAATTGGTTGCAGGCGTGACGGTCGAGTTAGATTACCTTGTATTTTTATCAGAGTGAAGAGTTCACCCTGTCACTGCATTTAGATAATGAAGTACAGCGTTGCACACCGGCTTTTACTCTGTGCGTTCGCGTGCGCAAATGAACATAGCTAACATACACTTACATGAAGTCAGACAACAATCTCAGTCACATTTCACCGGCAGGTTCATATGTTCCTCATAAACCCATGTTCATGCAATGTTTTAGCAATTCTTATAACAACAATTTATATTCATTAATGTATGTAAGAAATTTTTATTGCCAAGCAAAGTTAATTGTTCTCCATTAGGCCATGACTCTATTAAGACTTGAGTCACACTGACGTCAAGTGTTACCTAATCTATTTTATTTATTTCACAACTGCTGTCAATTTAAAGTGGCTAATTCATAAAATCATATACACAGTATCTCAAGCTCAGGATCAAACTGGTTTCAATGTAATACACAATGGTGGAGAGTAACAAAGTAAATGTAATTCATTACTGTCCTTAAGTAGCTTTTTCTGCGTATCTGTACTTTACTGAAATGTTTTCATTTGGGGAAACTTCAACTTGACTACATTTTAAAGTCAAATATCTTACTTTTAACTCAACTAACTGGTCAAACATACAGCAAACCACCAATCAGGGCAGAGCACATATTCTGTTTTGAACTTGTTCTGATTGCGCGATTTTGTTTTTTAAGTAGTTGAAAATAAGGTTTTGGGCTAATGATCATTTTAATAGAAATGAATCAGTGTTTGACTTATTAATATCATTCTATTAATAGATTTGAGTTGATTAAGCAAAGAGTATTGTGACAAAAATTATCATAGGAACATCACAGCCATAATAAATCATAATACTTTGGATAATTAAGTACATCAGAATCAGGTTTATTGGCCAAGTGTGTTGACATACACCAGGAATTATATTTTAGCTGTTGGTGACTCTTAAAGTACAGACATAAATAACACTATACATTTAGCTTAGACTATACAAGACAAATCAAGATGATACAGATTAAATAAGAACACAATATACAGAGCATATGACAGGTCCGTAATGTACATAAGGTGTGAGAGTGCATGGTAGTGCAAATCACATAAGATAAAGAGTTTACTTTAGGACTTTTGTACAATATACAGCAGCAATAGTGTGTGTGACATATGGGGGTGAAGTGATGAGTGACTGCTGTTACAATGTAGTACCTATAGATATGAAGTAGAGCATATAATTAAGGTCAGTTGTTAGTGAGGGTGATTGCCTGAGGAAAGAAACTGTTGCTGTGCCTTACAGTTTTGGTGAACAAAATTCTGTAGCACCTGCCAGAAAGGAGGAGTTGAAAGAGATGGTGTCCAGGGTCTGAAAGGTCAATAGTGATTTTTTTCTAACCATTTCCTGGTTCTTGTATAGTACAAGTCCTGGAGAGTGGAATACGTTTGTACGTTTACTAACGTGAAAGTTTATAGGGAGCGCTTTTACTGGAGTAATATTTTACCATATGGCTACTTTAACTCAAGTACATGGTTTGTGTACTTCGCCCAGCTCTGGAAGTACAACTATAGCATCGACACTATAGATCATGATCTCCTCCTAGATCTCTTACAAAATTACATCGGCATTCAGGGACAAGTATTAAGCTGGTTTATATCATACCGGTCTGATTAGTACCATTTTGTAGACTTAAATGGAGAGCTATCCAGTTTAATGCTAGAAAATTATGGCGTGCCACAAAGTTCAGTTCTAGGACCCCTGCTTTTCACAATATACATGCTTCCCTTAGGAAATATTATTAGAAGGCATGGAATTAGCTTCCACTGTTATGATGATGATACCCATCTATATATCTCATCAAAACCAGGCAATACAGCTCAATTGACTCAGATAACTGAGTGTATTAATTAATTAAAAGACTGGATGACCCATAATTTTCTACTATTAAAAAACCGGTACACAGAAGCTCCAGCATTTCAACCTGCATTTAGACCGAATCCATATAAACCACACAGCTGTAGGAAGTCTAAATTAATTTCCCATACAAATCAGTAAAGCAGTTTAAGTAGTAAACATCATTACCACAATAGTTCTTTATCAGGAGTCCGGTCCTGTTTGTTTATGTCCTTGGCTGAATTAGGAGAATTTCCGGCCATTCATAGTAAACACACTGCGATTTCTGTCTTCCGAATAGGTTTGTGCACTCTGGTGTCGGTCTGTAACTACTAGTTCAACAGTAAAAGACCTAGGAGTTATCTAAGACAGCAAGTTGTCTTTTAAAAATCATATCAACCAATTTACAAAAACAGGCTTCTTTCACCTTAGAAATATTTCTAAGTTAAGAAACATGTTGTCTATATCTGATGCAGAGAAGCTCATCCATGCGTTCATGACCTCCAGAATAGACTATTGTAATGCATTACTAGGTGGATGGCCTGCATCATTAATAAACAAGCTTCAGTTAGTTCAGAATGCGGCAGCCAGAGTTCTCACAAGGTTGAGGAAATATGATCATATAACCTTATCGTCCCTACACTGACTACCTGTTAAGTTTCAAATCGAATACAAACTACTGCTTTTTACTTACAAAACACTAAATGGTTTACCTTACATGTATCTATCCAGTCTTTTAGCACACTACAATCCGTCACGCTCCTTGAGATCTCAAAACTCTGGACTTCTAGTAGTTCCTAGAATAGCAAAGTCCACTGAAGGCGGTAGAGCATTCTCACATGTAGCTCCTAAACTTTGGAATAGTCTTCCTGACAGTGTTGGGTGCTCAGCCACTCTCCGATTTTAAGTGCAGTTTAAAAACGTATCTTTTTAGCAAAGCCTACACATTACATACGTCACATATCATAAACTTGTGCTCCAATACATCTGATCAAATGCACATTATCAACTTGTGCTTGTTAATATCAAACAGCAGCTACGCTAATTCCTCTCCACTACTTCTCTTTCTCTCCCCATCCCGAGGCATCCTGAGGTTGCTCCAGCTCCAGTCACGTCCCACCTCATGAAGATTATAGGTCTTTAAAGAAGTAGATGCCGAACTCGCAAACTTCCCGAACCATCTAGAGACGTAACAGCGCCAATTAAATCCCACTGCATGTGTGGAGTTTTGACCTTAGACCTCCTGGAGTGTTTTAAGGCTCTGGCATAGAGAAGCTGGTGTTGGATCTGTGATGATCGCAAATGTTGAGCTGTTTTATAAGTTGCTCAGTAGCTCCAAGTTTTATAACCACAATGACTGTATAAGACTTTAAAAAGGACATTACTTATAATCTTACATTCCAGTGCTCATGTTAGTTCTCACTCTCCAGTGTTCTGTATTGTTTAAAGATTTATAATCACACTCTTGATGTCACCCAAATGAGGATGGGTTCCCCTTTTGAGTCTGGTTCCTCTCAAGGTTTCTTCCTCATAACATCTGAGGGAGTTTTTCTTTGCCACAGTCTTGCTCATCGGGGATAAATGCAAACCATTCACCTTAACTGTTGATTTCTGTAAAGCTGCTTTGAGACAATGTCTGTTGTGAAAAGCGCTATAGAAATAAACTTGACTTGACAACTAAATTCAAAGCAGATATTTTTGCAACTTTTTTATTTTTTTTTTTACTTAAAAAGAAAACTTTTTTTTACTTTTTGCCTTCACATATTTAGTGGAATGCAAATAACAAATAACATAACATTAACTCATTTCTGCCGAGTCAGACAGAAGCTTATCATACCGAGGTCACAATTCGTGCTTGGACAAGCATATTTCTTAAACAGAATTAACACAGTGTGCACAATATTTTCAAACATAAACATTTATGTATCATCTGTATTTCAGGAAAATAAAAAAATAGCTGTCTGTATATCTTTATGGTCAGCCACTACATGCAGGAGGAGCTGACACAGCATGTGTGGATCTGATATCGGCGGCTGCAGCACGCCTCTAAAATAACACAAAGTAAAACCTGGAGCGAGACCCTTTATCTGCTGCGTGATGCCGTGTCTGTGTGTGGCTTCAAAGAGTCCCGAGTCTCATCTCTGGACTTTATCTGTCCCATTGCAACATGACAGTTTGTAATATGAAAGCATCTGGAGTCTCTTGTGAAGCACAAGCTTATCTGGACCTAAACATTTCTCTAGTCCAGACCTCACACTGACATGCTCGCCCTCTCATCCCAATCTCTCTCTCTCTCTCTCTCTCTCTCACTCTCTCGTTCTTTGCTTGAGTGCACGGTCCTGCTGCTCTGTGATATAAGCAATAGTTTACATACACGACAAAACTGAAGAGCTCACCGACAGCTCACCAAAACACGGCTTAGTCACGACAGACGGCACCTGTTTGTCATTTTTCTCATGAATTTGCATCTGGGAAGGTTACCCTCGGTTCACTGCGATTGTGATTTACAATAGAAATGGACAGCGTTTTAAACTAAAGAACTCTATTTGGAAAGGAGAACAAGCTAGAAATTGGTCGGAGGGATGAGCAATGGAAAAGTTTTCCTGATTAAATATCACAATCACTCATGATGAGACATTTGAAATGCTATAAATGTCAGTCAGAAGCATAGCAGTAATGTTTTGTTAAGCCAACAGGGTAATCCTTTACTTTCCAACAGATAGAATTGCACTGCCTGAGATCTATCCTCTCTCTTTGATGTCAGTATGTCCTGCATGGGGCTAGCCATCAGGAAGGAACATCTAAGATTACTGGTTCGGTTTTTTCTTCCCCCGTGCTTTTTTGTTGCACAGCTGCGATTGCTGTGCTGCGAGTGGCCTAGAGCCTGCAGAGGGGCTGTTCTGATTCCCTGAGCACAGATCAGGCCTGCTCACATGGCCCGTGGCTTACTTCAAACACGGGCCAGCAAACTTCCCTTGAGCACTAACCTACTGCTCACGGCTCCTCTCTCATCCAAACCCCCCCCACCACACACACACACACACACACACACACACACACACACACACACACACACACACACACACACACACACACACACATATATATATATCCCAATACCAACACCCTCTGTAAAAATAGAAAGAGAGGGTGGGGATTTGAGAGAGTGCATGATATGCATGAGAATACTCTGGGTTTGTTTAGGAGAGAGTGTGTGTTATGTGAGTTTGTGTTCCACCTCAGGGTACCTTGGGGCATGGCATACAGACCTCACAACCTTGGACAGCTAGGGAAAAACTTCTCTGCTGATCCAATCAAATTTTAATGGACTAGGCAGTACATCCTGATGATGCTGTGGCAGAAAGCTGCACACGCAGAAGTAAAACATCACATCACTCCCTCAGAACATTAAACAGAAGCCTGTACATACTGTATTTAGGATAAATTACACAGAGGATGTATATATATATATATATATATATATATATATATATATATATATATATATATATATATATATATATATATATATATACTAATATATAATATTACTAATATAATATATCTCATATATTAATTGCACACAAAGATTGCTATATTTTATTTAGAGTGTCAAAACCTACTCCATTTCAGCCTGTGGAGTTCTGAGAGGGCTGGACTGCAAATCGCTCTTTTCTGCTCTCTTTATGCAGATGAAAGTGCAATGTCACAAAGGATTACACAGCACATTTGTGCTCTTTCTCTCTCTCTCTCTCTCTCTCTCTCTCTCTCTCTCACTCACCCACTCTCTCTCTCTCTCTCTCTTTCTTTCTTTCGTTTCAAATAAGGAGAATCAGCTTCTAAGCTCTAATCATTTCCAATTAAGCCCATCTCCTGACATCCTACGATAACTGGAATGATGTGCTTTCACTCCTAGTCCACCCTCCACAAAACACTTTCTATAAAATTCTTTTTTTATTTGCAAGCTTGTATTCCTATAAAATGCCAGCTAGTTGACAATTGAACTGAGAATTGCTTTGATGACTAACTTGTTGTGGTGATGTGATGGAAAAGAAATAGAAGAAGAAGAAGAAGAAAAAAAACACTCAATTTTCTTACACTGACTGACAAGGATGTGATTTGGATCAATTCAACACCACTTTTGTATTGCGGGAATCAAATTAGCATCGTCTCTTGTTGTCCTTTCTTCCTGAACGTCAGGACGCCCTTTGCAATGTCAATCAAAATTCTTTCACCTTTGATATGTGGAAGAGAGGAGTGTAAATTGTTTTTATTTAAGCTGTCAGGAGTTAAGATGAGAGTGATCATGGCCGACAGCATGTTGTCATCTCCCACTGACGACCATAATGAGAAGCCTACTTATGAATGTCCTCTGTCCTCCTGTTTGTCAACGGGGAACACAGTCCAAACTGCCTCGCCACTTACTGCAAATTGTGTCAGACTGTGCCAAAAAAACAGGAGCGAATACAATGTCACCGACAACTCAGAAGAAAAACGGTGATGGTCTGACAGAAGAAGCTTATTCAGGTTGAGGTTTAGGATCATTCCTCACAGCTTCCCTTGGTGACCTTGAGAGGAGCTGCACCTCAGTGCTGAACGATCTCGGTGACAGCACCGGTCAATCGATCTCAGCTTTGTGCTGTCTGAACAGCCATCAGTCGACACCCTGGAGGAACGCAGAGAGGTTTTCCATCCTCAGCAGCTAGGCTGAGGGCGACAGCTGTCAAATGCAGTTCTGCCAGTAACTCCGCAGTCACTCAGTGGTTTCTACACACAGACTGGCGTCACTTATATTATCTGATCCTGTGCTCTATAAAAACTGGGTTAAATGTAACCCACTTTGAGTCACTGTTGGGTAAGTATACTAAGTTCATTTCAGAACATGCTGTTTGTAAAGTATTTAGCATGTTGAGCTGCTTAATTTAGCCACAAATCAGTAAAACCTAGTACCGACAATACTTTATTATTTTTATGAATCTGGGATAAATACTGATGTAACTTTTATAAAGTTAGATAAGAACATTTGCTTGAATTTTTCTGTAAAATAGCTAGCTTTGGTTAACCTTGCAATTTGTGTAATTTGTATTTGTAAAGTGGTGGACGAAGTACACAAACTGTGTCCTTGCGTTAAAGTAGAGAAACACTCTACTTTAAAATATTACCCCAGTAAATGTAAAAATGCTCCCTTTAAACTTTCACTTGAGTAAAAGTACAAAAGTATTTGGCTTCAAATGTATTTAATTATCCAAAGTACTGTGATTTATTATGGCTATAACGTTTCTATTATCATTTTCTCACAAGACTCTTTGCTAAATCAGCTAAGTCTATGTGAAAAGACTCTATCCAGAATAGAATGATATGAATGAGTCAAACACTGATTGATATCTATTCAAATGATCATGATACCAAAACCTTCTTTCAACTACTACAAAAAACTTGTGCAAATACGGCCACTAGTGTTGTGGCAAGTTAGAGTGAGGAGTTTCCTCCAACATTTATTGCACTCAAAATGTTCCGCTTGCTGTTAAACTGATGCTGAACTGTATGTTGGTGCTACAGTAGATACCACCAAGCGGCAATCAAAACAAGTTCAATACTACATGCGCTATACCCTGATTGGTGGAATGCTGTGTGCTGACCAAGTTTTTATCCACTCATAAATACAATGAAATGATTTAACAAAATGTAGTTGAGTAATAAGTAAGATATTAAACTAAAATATACTGAAGTTGCAGTTTCCCCAAATGGAAATGTTCTTCTTCTTTTGGCTGCTCCCAATGGGGTCACCACAGCGGATTATCTGTCTCCATACTACTCTTTTCTCTACATCTGCCTCTTTCAAACCAACTACCTGCATGTCTTCCTTCAACACACCCATAAACTTCCTCCTTGGTCTTCCTCTTTTCCTCCTTCCTGGTGGCTCCATCTTCAGCATTTTCCTACCGATATACCCCATGTCCCTCCTCTGCACATGTCCAAACCATCTCAATCATGCCTCTTTCACTTTGTCCCCAAAACGTCCTACATGCCATGTCCCTCTAATAAACTCATTTCTAATCCTGTCCATCTTCGTCACTCCCAACAAAAACCTAAACATCTTCAACCTCCAGCTCCACCTCCTGTCTTTTACTCAATGCCACTGTCTCTAATCCATACAACATCACAGGTCTCACCACAGTCCTATAAACTTTCCCTTTCACTCTTGCAGATACCCTTCTATCACAAATCACTCCTGCTATCATTCTTCTCCATCCACTCCACCCTGCCTGCACTCTTTTCCTAACTTCTCTAACACACTCTCCATTACTTTGCACTGTTTGCATTTTCCCAAATGGAAATACTTCAGTAAAGTTATATATGTGATAGATATATACATAGATATGCATAAAAAGCTACTTAAGTATAGTAACAAAGTAAATGTAATTCCACCACTGTTTTTGTATAATGTTAGCTGTAATTTTTTATTACACATAATGTTAGCCACGTGAACTATGTGTGGTGGCCTCGTACACAGTGAATATACAGTGTATATAAAGGAAAAAAAAATACACTAATATTTCTCTGAACCGCCTTTCATTTTATTATGCTTTGATTACAGCACATATTCACAGTGGCATCGCTTCAATAAGCTTATGCAATGTCCCAACTTTTATTTCCATCCAGACTTGCATTTATTTCTTGCCAAGATCTGATATTGATGATGAGAGAGTTGGACTATTTAAAAAAAAACAAAAAAACAAAAACGGTAAAGTCTTCTCTAGCACATCCCAAGGATTCTCAATGGGGTTAAGGTCTAGACTTTGTAGTGGCCAATGCATAAGTAAAAATGATGCCTCATGCTCCCTGAACGACTCATATTTTTGCCTGATGAATTCTGGCATTGTTATCTTGGAATATGCCAGTGCGTTAAGGGAACAAGAAATCCATTGATATAACAACCCGGTCATTTAGTAAACGCTGTAGAAATGCTCTTAATTTTACTATTAAACCATTAAACTGATGTTGTTGTATAATTTGATTTCAACAAACGTTTAAGTGATTGCCAGGTATGACTAAAAAAATTTTTCCAACCACTAACCTTTTAATAATACGTTGGACAGTTCTTAATGTTTTAATGTCTCCTTAGTTGTTTTCTTTACTTGATGCAGAACTTTGTGTTTTCTGTATTTCAATGATACATTATCACATTTCAAAGTTGAGTTTGCTTCAAAATGGCCATTTTGACATTAAGATTAAAAACTGCATTGAGTTGGGTATATATTCCCGTTGTGCTAGGGTACATACATATCCATTCACCTGATGGAAGTCTAGTATAGACTACACTTAGCTAGCATGTTTTTAGATATCTTAATGCAAATTGACTGCATTTAAAGTCATGTATGTTAAACTGGTTCATTAACAAACATGATTACAGCAGAAGGTAAGCTTAGCTAAGATTAAAAATGTTTAAATATATTTAGGGTTTCTTTTTAAGATAAAGGCTCCAAAATGGCAAAATAACAGAAGTTATACATTTCGACAAGTGATGAGTTTTCTCAGAAGGCCATATATATATATGAGAATTATTGGGATTTAGCTTCCACATGTGTAAAGAAAACAGGAAGAAATTTTACTAATGCCCATTGTCTATGACTGGACAATTTTTTTGTTTTATTAAAAACACGATAGGTTGGCACTGGGGCTGGCACAAGCTGTCAAGTGCCAGCTACCTACATGCTAACCTAATATAAATCCTCTAGCAAAAATGGCCGAGCATCTGTGTTATGTAAATACCTAAGCATTTTTGCTTGTGTGGAAAGACAACCTTTTGACTTTAGTTTACTTGTGCAACCAAATACCCATAGATAACCTTTTGCGCCAATACAACAATATAATAAAGTCCTGACTATGACTTAAATTTATTATATTATTAATAAACAAACAGTCATCAGATGTCAGATCAGACAACAGCTGCCTCTCGTGTGTGCAGTGTGCTGCCAAATCACTCGAGAATACAATGGTGTGCAGATTAAACCAACATCACACCACACCACTATGGCACAATCGGTCTTTAATGGTTAATAAGGCCATGGCTGTTCCAGCCTTACAGAGGCAGCTCAAGCTGGCTGGGTCAGATGAAATGCTTTCATAATCAGTCTCTGTCATTCGCCACATCCATTATCTTGTCCGCTAGTGTCCTGGATGGCCCTGTGAAATTCCCAGGGATGAGCAGGGTTTTCTTACTCTAATCAGAGCTCACAAGGGTCCTTTAATCCGCTGGTCTCCTCTCTACAGTACACTTCATCACCTTTATTTTCTGCCATAATTGCACGTGAAAGATTCCTTCTTTGATAATGCCTGCGTGCCAATCAGGCGAGAGCGGGGAGAAGAGTTGTGCGTAGTGTCTGATCGGGAAAGAAAGGAAGCTCCTGTGCTTGCCTCAGACAAGCACGTTTCTCACAAATATGACATATCTATCATCCCCACACAGGATATGAGCCATGCTGTTGACTTAATGCAGAGAGAAAAAACGCAAGAGAGAGAGAGAAAGAAAAAGGAAGGTGTGAGAGAGAGAGCATGAGTGTGATAAGTGAGATTAGAAGACAGACAGGAGATGGACCGTACAGGAGCTATGAGTGAAATTTATGTTAGATACAGCAATTATTTTAGCTGATATCTCATGATTACAGGCAGCATCCTTGGTTTCTGTCTTGTACCACATTGTGCACAGTCAGGTTTATCTGTCTGACATCACCTGCTGACAGAGCCACATGCTTTTCAATTACCAGTCCGTACCCACACTCTCAGCAACTGCTCGCTGACTAATAAACAATTAATTGTGCAGAGGGCGAGTCTGCTAAAGACACAAACACAGCCTCTACACAACATGTCTCCCCTGTGACCGTATGGTACTCGGCCCAAGCCTCGACCAGTTTGCATGTTCTTGATCAGTATTCAACCTCATCATCTAGACAGCAGGGTTCAGTAGCAGCGTAAAAAAAAAAAAAGGGGGTGAAAATGTTAGACATCACTAGAGGGAGCTCACTATAACAGACAGAGATAACGAATCAACAGAACGTACTGGGAAGAAGAAAAAAGATTCATTGTGAATATAAGGTGGGTAGTGTGGCGAAAGCAGCATGGCTAGTGATGGCTAATAATTTAGAATGACATAAATGGAAACATGCTAGTGAAGGTATGCCAGTGGGCTAAGCTATAACGTGCTAACACCACCACCATCTTCGCACTTAAAATAAGTACATTTTAAGTATGTACACCCCCCCCCCATCTCTGTTTAATCTCTGTTTAAACTCCTAGCTAGTTCTTAGCTTAACACTAACTGATTGATAATATGTGAAAAGTTTGATGAACCAGTTCCTTATGTGTGTGTCATAATGTAATTCATGTTAACACAACATCAGCATGGTTATACAAAAAGTGTCGATGTCGATGTGGTATGAAATTTTAACATCTTCCTCACCCTTACCTCAACTCTTTCTCTTTTTTACAGAGTATAGCTTGTCATTTGACAGAAATCTGGGGAAGCATAAACCCCTCTGCTCTGAAGACTTTCCAGTGCTGAGAAACTTTGCAAAGCAAAACGCTACCATCCGAGACTCAGGTGAATTTATACATTTAGTGACATCCCAAAGTTACCCACAGATAGAAAGTTTAGTTTGTGTATATTCAATATTTAAATTAGGTGCAAAATATAGAAATTCATGATGTTTGTTAAGCAAATAGTAAGAGTTGGAAGAACATTTAAAAAAATAAATTAAACAAAAAGTGTATTACAACTAACTTGCAATAACGATTAAATAACTAAAATCTAACGATTTTCGAAGTGGTTGATGAGCTTGTCATGTTGTAGCAGATAGAAACAGCAGCTAATATGATATCTACTGTTTCCCTTTATATGGAAAAATGATTTCAGTCTGCTCACATGATTAACAGAAAACAGATTCTCTTTAGACAGTTTTAAATGAGATGAACCAGTCATATAAATGCAGGGGACAAAATATAGTTTTAAAATGATCTTCAAGGCTACTGCTGAGGGATCCTAATGTCCACTAGCTTCCTTACAAGGTATGGGTTAAAAGCACAGGCAAGCTCTTTTAGCAGCAGTACATGTTGCTCTAAACAGCAGGTCATAAGTCATAGTGATGTTAAAAAGCCCTAAATGAGCATTGCATACATGATTTATGAAAGCTATATTTAATAGCTGGTATCAGAAGTCAAGTGAGATGGATGTAATTTATATTATATAATATCATAATTAAGCACCAATGTAAATAAAGCAACCTTCTGGAAGAAATGATAAAAAAAAATCTCCAAAGTCTCCAGAGTACAAACTTTTAAAAAGTTTTTTATATATATATTCTCAGCAGGTTAAATAGAGTAGCAAACAGCAGTGGAAAAAAACCTAAAAGGAAAAAAAACAGACAAATTTCATAACTAACTTGTGATGAACGAGGTGGTATCAAAACGTTTCGAGACTAGATTTGTTGAAAGTACTTTATTTATATAAACACTATCACCATCAAAATAGTCCTGTTGCACAGCAATACAACGCTCACAACATTCCTGCCACTTCTGCAATATGTCCTGGAGATCTTCTTTTCAAAACGCGTCAAGCACCTTCTTCGATTCACGCTGAATCCCTGCAATGGTGTCAAAACGGCTACCCTGGAGCTTCATCTTTGGGAGGAGGATGAAGCCTGCCGGAATCAAAATCTTAGTAGGGTGGGTGCGGAAGCGAGATCATGCGGATTGTTCTCCGACGATCATCATGCGCATGTTGCTGAATGGTTTTCACATATTCGGGGTTTGAGCTCGTCAAAGGTCTTTCTGATCTCTCGTCATCTTCCAGTGAAGTTCTTCCGCTCTTGAAGCGTGCGTGCCACACAGAACAAATCGCCACGAATCGTTGCAACATCGCCGTATGTCAAACGTATGTCATGTTAAACGTCTCTGAGGCGGATTTTCCCAGTTTCACGCAGATTTTCACGTTTGCTCTTTGTTCTAACTTGCTGTCCATGATGAAATAGCAGACATGGTAACCCACATGGTCAGAATAGCACCAGTTATCAGCCATAGCCTTGAAACTTTTTTTTATACCCCCTTGTATATAGAGGAGTGTATATTCTGTATGAGCTACACGGACAAATATTATAAATATACATAAACTCGCTATTCCATACAATACAGTTAATCTAAACTCAGTGCTCAAGCTTACAAATATGAGAGAACTTTAAATATTTAAATCAATATATAAATATAAATGAATATATCATTCATGTGCAACCATCTATAAGTAACCTAGAAAATCAAAGCGCCATAAACACTATTTATTATGTAAACTGATTTTAAAATGGAAAACTCCTAATTAATTAATTTTGAGCTAGGCTTCTGAGCTTACATATTAAGAAGAGGTTGAGTTTAGGTTTCTGAGTTGCTGCCTGACAGATTTGCCAAGATGGCCATCAAGTAGACAGATTTTACTATATGAACATTTACATCATCCCATCATCCACATATTCAGACAAAAAAACTCCACAAACTGAAAGGCAACAAAGACCATAGACATTCCGTCACACACTCACTCTCTCTTTCCCATCATGTCCAATTAGCACCTGTGTGCAAACTAATGGAAAATGTCTGTTGTCCCAAATCCTAATGTTAAATTTAGAATATGCATAGATTTTACAACACTCAATAAAAGCGTAAAAAAAAAAAAAAGCCTGTAGTACCGGTGGTGAATGACACTCTGGCACAACCAGAAGGTACAGCAATGTTTCACAAATTAGACATGACATCAGGATTGTGGCAGATACTATACGTGAAGAGTCAGTGCCTCTGACATCCTTCATTCCACTTTTCAACAGGTGTGTTGAGGCATCTTCCTTTTGGATTTTTCTTCGGCTCCAGAACACTTTCAGCTGAGGGTTTCCCAGATCATTGAAGACACTGGATGTATGCAGACAACATTCTAGGGTTTGGAAAGTTCTCCAGAAGTTTGAAAATGCAGACTTGCATTCAATGGCAAATGCAAATTCACTGTCAAAAGAGTGAAACCAGCACTTCTGAAACTCTTCCTCACCTAGTCTGGGCTTCTTGAAATACAGAATACCTCCCACCCGTTGCTGTATTGGATGTTTGCAGATGATTCTGAATATAAAAGAGCTTAAGATAATAGATTTATTCTCATCACCGCGAATCTTCGAGTTCCTCAAAGGCTGAGAGAGCAGTGCACATTGTAATTACTGATCAACAAATAAGACTGTCATGAACTGTTCATGGTGTCACCTGAATAATTTATAATGAGCATCACAATAAAATCAGTAATTCCAGTTCATCTGCTGACATTTTAATGAACTTTCTCTAGACTGGACAAAAATACTGTACAAGCCTAAAAAAGGGAACGAAAAAACAATCTTTATAAAGAGACAAACAGAATCAGGACAACTCTATTCTCCGACTCTGTTTTAGTGATTCATAGATTTGCAACTAAATAAGCTTTAGCTATCTCCCAAATCTATCAAACTCCCTTATTTATTGTTGTAATAACCTCCACTCTTGTGGGAAAATGTTGCACTAGAATTTGGAGTGTGGTTCTGAAGATTTGTGCTCATTTAGCCACAAGGGCATTAGGTGAGGAGGCCTGGGGTGCAGTCAGCATTCCAATTCATCCCAAACGTGTTGAAGCCGGAGCTCTATAACAGGCCACTCAAGGTCTTTCACTCCAAACCATGTAAAACATATTTACATGGAGCTCACTTGGTGCCCAGGGGCACTGACATAATAATAAACTGGAAAATGTTCGGGTCTCCTAGTTCAAGTGAACGTCATTCTAGTGTGCCTTCAACTTTGTGGTAACAGTTTGGGGAAGAATCACTTATGGCTAAAAAAGTCAAGTGTGCCAAAACCTTTCTACATATACACCAAGTCGTTTGTTTTTGGTAATTTTATTAATTATTATTATTATTATTATTATTATTATTTTTAAGTATAACATTCTTAGCTAAATTTACTGACAAAATGCACCATACCTTCTAGCAAATGGTAGAAGTCTGGCTTATGTGACTAGGACAACTTAAACTACAGGAAAAGTCCCAAAGTATGGTATTCATCCAAATCTTTCACTGGAAAGTCAGGCCTAGGAACATTAAAAAGAAGCAGAACCTACTTTATTGTTCAGTCTGCTTGTAGTGGAACAATGATCAAGTCTTTGATGACTCTTAATCAACCTCAAAGCCTGGACTTACAAACAAACAAAATAACTACAGCAAGATGACCTGCTGTCAAGCCTTGTACATAAAATCTTCAACAGAGTCAACAATGTCTAAACTGTCAGCTTAAATTACAATGCCCTTTCATAAAAGATTTATTTTAAAAGTTACTGCAGATTAATAATTGTATTCGGGGAATAATAGATCTGTTTCTGCTGAGCTTGGAAGCATGTGAAGCATGTTGATGGTAGCATTAATTTGAGCATAAACCTCGGCCTCTTGGTTGGTCCTTTGACAACTTCCTACTTGGTCAGTGAATCAGCCCTGACTGATACTTTGTCCAGGATTTGTTTTGGTAGAGCCTTGGTTTTTATTATGCTGATTGTTTAGGCATGTTCTCTATCAGGCTCTGGAGCCATTCAGAAGTAGGTATATTTATATTGAGATGACATGACACTTTAACTGCACACAGGTGGACTCTGATGGTAGTGGTTTTTGTTCTGCAACTGCAGCAAAACTAATTTAGGGGTTTACTGCAAATGAATACTGACGCAATTATGAACATTTGTAATATCTAAATAATTTTGCAAGCTATATTGTAATTCTGCGAGCTATTATGCTAGTCGAATTCATTTCGGTTTCAGCAAGACGACAAAAGTGGCCGTATAATGCGCACGCACTAGAAAAAAAAGGGCAGATGAAATGATCTTCAACAAAGCATAGAAGATAGTTGGAATGTAAAATCCATTCAAGAGAGTTGGTTGTGACTGGTAGCTGTGTGCTTCTAGATTTGTTGATTTATTCCTCAAATTAAACACAGACTTCCAGATTAAATGGAACAAAATGTCAAAGAGGATCTTTGTTATTATGAAAATAAATACTTAACCAATAAAGATAAATATGAGCTATTTGACAAAAGCACGCTGTTTACATTCACTTAAAAAGACTGTCAGAAGCTGTCCCGACATCTTTCTAAAAGGGTCGAGAATGGTACCGATTCTTTCTTTCACGCACAACAGAATGGAAAAAAAAATTCCCTCATTCTGACATCGTCTCTCACTTCCGCCTGGATTTCTGAGATGGGCCAGAGCTAGTGAGAGATAAACGAAGCCTGTGGTACTGAAAGGAAGCAGATCTTTACCATGGCACTATTTACTGACATTAAGAATGATAATATCTATCAGCGGGCTGTCAAAGCCCCAAGTGGGCTGTGCAGAGAACAAAGCGCTCCACTGTCTCTCTTTTCAAACGCTTACAAGGAGATGATGATGTACCTGCTATTCACGTGCAAATAATGTCATCGCCTGCACCAGGATCAGGGCTTTTAACCGCACCGTGGCGATGAGTAACTGGTGCCCTCGGCTCCACCCGTTACTCCTTCTCGTCGCTGCCGGGGCAGCTAACAAGCTCGCAATCAACATGCTGCTTAACGAACGAACATGTGATCAGTGCGCTCTTGAGTTCGTGCCATGAGGGTACGAGCTAACAGTTTGGCTTCTAGCAAAAGACGAACAAAACACGAGGCTGAGATGGGAGGCATGTGTATAATTACTGTTGGCCATCTTTCAAGCCGCCCTCCTCTCATGAGAGAGATGTGTGACAATATATGACAAGAAAGCAAACACGCTTCCCCTGCAGAATAATAGAAGCCATCAGTAGTGTACCAGACACACCTGTCTGGCTCTGAAAACAATGCCACGCTGCCTATTTATTAGGTGCCAGAAAAGTTTATGTTTGTACTGTGACAGTGACAGAAACTTGATCCCTTTCATTATTTGGGGATCTCAAGCTTAGGAAGGAGGGAGGGGGAAGAAAAAAAAAAGTCTGACTCTCTTTTTTTTTTCCGTCCCAGCTCACAGTGAGTTCTCTTTCTTCCTGATAGCTGTCTGCCATGGTGTCAGAAGACAAATAACAAAGACTGTCATTCTGCACAGGGGAGATTCTGCTCATGTTTCCCAGCAGTTCTCCCCGCAGCAGTCCAGTTTCTGTCTCAAGGTTATCAGGACGCCGCAATAATTCATACCGCACTTTTAAAAATATGAGATTAACCTGAGACGCAAATATGTCGGGAGTTTGATGAGTCAAGCTGAAGCCTGATTGACAGGTAGGCTGTTTTCTAAATGATGTTGTGAATTTATTTTGACACCATTGGCAGCTCGAGAGGCGACAATACAATCCGAGACTGTCTAGTGTAAAATTACAACTGTCAGACAGATCAAGTGCTAATTACAAGCATGCTTGCGTCTATTTTAAGGCACGATCCATTTACATATCTGAACCAACTCATTCTTACTTTTACCTGTCAACAACAAACCGAGAAACCGCCTCGTAATGTCATCAGGCTCAAATGAAACATAACGCCATCTATCATCTACCATAGAGCGCAGCGGCATGTCTGCTCGCGAGACTCTAGACTGTGGAGGAACACAAAAACAGGATGTGGTTTGCCGAGATCCTGAGAGGGGGAGGAAAAATGGGTCAGGTGGCTCAGTGCTGTTTCACGGCCTTTCTCTCAGTCTGCCTGTCAGTCTGCTGGCTGACGGAACAGCACCGACTGTCATTTTAACAGTTAATAATTAGGCTTCCTCCCGCCACCAAACTGGGTGCCACCATGATAAAAGCCAATGGCGCTGCGGCTCTGACGTTATAAATAGTCTGAAGGGATGATTAATGAGGGCGACCAGTGAGCTAAAGCAGCAATCCGAGCTCAGACAATGAGCATCCGCCCAGCTGCCTTGGAAAACAAGACAAGCTCTGTTTGGCATTATAATTGAAGAAAAAGTAGCAAAATGTTTTGTAAATTAATAAATAAATGTTAACTGACAGCTTATGAAAACTTTATTTAACCCCCCATCGCTCTGCGCGCATTAGCATCCTGACACGCTCGGCTGAGAGGAGGAGGTCAGGGCTAGTCTTCAAATGTACACAGCATAAGCAGTGGATTTGTCAGTAACACTGCTCGGAGATGTGTGAGAAACTAAGGCGAGAGCCAGATAATACCCAGTACCCCCCCAACACACACACACACACACACACACACACATACACACACACACACACACACACACACACACAACCCCCCCCCCCCCCCCCCCAACACCACCTCCCCACCTCCGGGGGCATCATCACAGCCAAAAGTTTCTCCACGCAGGGGCATGCCAAATCCTGCCTTGTTTTTTAAAGAGTGATTTTGCAGCTAAACAAATAGAGGCTGAGGCAATGGTAAATGGCGCAGCAGGGAGCCCTCCCTCGGTCGGTGAGCACCACACACACTCACACACACACACACACACATTAAGCATGAGCTATGTGTGTTTTTCTTTCCCTAACAAAACAAGTAAACAATTTTTAGTCTTTTAGTAATGTAACCTTAAGACACTGAGGGAAAAAAATGTATTCGAAACCCTGGTACAGTAAAAGCACGACGTTCCGTTTTCGAATCCATCTGTTGCAGTGCAGCTGCAGCGCTTCCCTCAGGATGGTGTCATACTACATTCCTCTCTAGGCTGTTTCTTGGTCACTGAAAGATGAAGACAGAGGCTATCTGGTGATAATGATAGGGAATGCTTTGATCGCCGATGCTGTGTCTGTGCGTTAAGCGCACACGTCGCCCACGTTTCATAGCTGATGTCATCTTTAATGTTACCTTTTCTCTCTTCTAACTCACATCCATTCAAAACATGTCACAAAACAGTCATGGTGCCACTAAACAACAAAGCAGGCATTTTCTTTTTCTTTTTTTTCTTGGGAAACATTTGTGGTTGCCCAACATGGCCAACCAGCTAAGAATTATCTGAAATATTTTCATGCTCTCTCTCTCTCTCTCTCTCTCTCTCTCTCTCTCTCTCTCTCTCCCTCCCCTCACTCCCATAGCCACCATGTTTCCATTTCATCAGCCTTTTACTTAGCCTCCACTTTTCCCCTGCTCTCTCTGTCTCTTTTCCTCTTTCAGCCATCATCTGTACTCCTTTTAATGCCACTGACAGGGGGTTATTTGCACCCATATATGTTTTCGCTCCAATTATACCATGGCAGCAGTGCACTGCCAAACATTTCGGCGCTGCGCTGATGGTCACCTCTTTGAGGAGTCCTTCCTGCCGCTGTGCACTATATTTTTCCTCTTTTTAGATTCTCCCTGAGAGGACTCTGTCATTTGGCTGTCCTTGGTCCAAAGTGTTATTTAACACCTGACAACAGCAGCAACCACCATCACCACAACATCACTTCTGGAATTATTTCCTGTGAGGGCCTATTCTTAAGTTTCTTCGTCCTCTGGACATAAGAGAAAGCCTATCTGGAACAACGAGCTCTGACAGATACGCTGCACTAGCAGTCAAATAGCCACACCTTTTTTTTTTTTCCTTTCCTCCAAGAAATCCACATACATTTCAGAAATATTTAAAGAGCGAACATTTTTCGAACAGTTTTTGCACATGTCACAAAACAGTCACGGTGCCAGCTAAAAAGTATATTTTCATATTCTCTCTCTCTCTCTCTCTCTCTCTCTCTCTCTCTCTCTCTCTCTCTCTCTCAGTCTTTCTGTGTGTGCTTAGCTCCAGCTCTAGCTATAGAACATTTTTTCAATATAATTTCCTCCTGGATAAACTCAGAAATGTATCAATGTGCTTGTGTTGTCAGCTGTGTGCATGCAAACACTGCATCAAAATAGTGTTAGTAATAAGGAAAGGTTATAACTATTACTGGCTTTAAAATGTCAATTTCTTCAGCTAAAACATGATGGCCATATTCATATAACAATGTACATTTCTAGTTCAGGTGATTGCTGATTACTGAAGTGAACAATGTTCCAAAACCTTGCAAATTCAACCACACAGTTGAACCACACAACCAGAAAACACGCTTATGAGAAAGTCACATTTCAAACTTTTGAAGAAATAATAATGGGTTATACTGAAAGCAGTCATTCGTTTCTTAGTTCATCGTTTGTTTGTTGTAAGTTAGAAATGAAAGCATTTGATTATTGATTAGTTTTAAACCCAGAGCTCCCAGTGATATAGCATTAGATCCAGGCTCAGTGCTTTTGTAATTAAAGGAAAAGTCCAATCCGGATCACATTTATATTGAAATATTGGTGAAAACTGAAAGTTTACACACTATCTTAGATATTTCTGAGAGAAGTGGGGGGTGAAATAATATTGCTGGTGAAGTAACAGTGTCATTTATTGCACGAACATCATTACCTCAGTGATAATGGCCAGGATTGAAATGGTACCTCTTTTTCTATTCACCATAATGAGAAATCCAACCTAGAATAGTTGGGTGTTTATGATATGACATGTATGATGACAGTGATAGTAATATAAGGGTGAAAGTTTGCATTTTGGAAGCTGACCTGTATGGGCAGAGTGCTCTGATGAGGAAGGGAGAGAGCTGGATGGACTATATTACTAAAGCGCCGCTGCATCACTTTCTTTAGGTACATAGATATGAAACAAGGGATAAATCGCAATGACACCACTACAAGCAAGCGGTCAAACGGCACTGTTTTGAACAACTACAAAAAAAAAAAAACAGAATTTCATGACAAAATAAATCTTGAATGCCAGTGATGATCGCATGCTAATTCTGAAGATTTACTGTATATACACATGTTAAATAGTGGCATCTAAGTAGTGGCATTTCCTATAGTTTTTTCGTAAGGTGCATTTTTTTGTTTTTTGTTTTAATGTATTAATTATTAATGCTGAACACAATCACATCAAACAGGATTCTCAGTTCTGAATGGTAATTCTCTTCCCAAACAACACAACCTACTGTGATGTAGTTATGATGTTCAGTAGGAGACACAATAAAGTACTGTATCTCCTCACTACACGAGGAGCCTCATTTACTTCATTCTTCACCATCGCTCAAAGCCAACATTCTGATCAAAGCAAAGCAAAACGCTGTCAGGGGACTGGTGTCTCCAATATCCAAGATACAAAACCATGCAATCAATAGAGCAAAACCAGACAGCATTCATAAGTATAGCTTTAAGCAATCCTTAGTGCCAATTGCAAAGGCTGCAACTGAACCACTGATGGTGCAATGAAAAATGCATGATTTTAGCATAGCTCTTTTATCTGCAAGTACAGATCAATAGCAGGAAGGGGTTATGGAATCAGGGTTGTTTTGTTTTCGGGGCTGTGCTAACTAAACATGGTTGTTCTTTTAAAAATACACAGGGGTTTAATAGTAAAGAACACAATGTAGTGATCACAATGGAAAGAGAAACACATGCTTTTAACTCTCTTAGCACATTGCTCCACAAGTATAGTCAGAACAGTAATGAGAAAAGGCATGGCAACCTACTTTATATATTAAAAATATATATATAAAAAGCAAAGTTTATTCATTATTTAAACACTTTATTTAGATGTTTTAATTGCTGGACAACATGGAACTTTCTTATCTATATAAAATTTTCTTTAACATATTTACCTTGGCTCTCTAGTGTGACCTCATTTCCCGCCTCTACTTTATACATTTTTTTTTTAAAATAGATGCCCACTTCTTTATACTACTGCTCAGAAGTTGCTTTTACAGAAATTCACAAATAAAGAAAGCACCCACCAAAAAAACAACAACATAGTAATAAGTTTACAATACATTGTGCATCTAAGTATGTGTTAGACATTAGCTAGTACAGTATGTGACAAATAAGCTGTCAGGGGGCCAAATATTTATACACAAATGTCCCTATTTAAGTAATAAACAATATATTAGAAAGTTATTGCTTAGAATTTCACAGCTTCCCACTATTCCTGAAGCTTATAAAATCGTTTTTTTTTTTTTTTAGATATAAGGTTTTTAGATTTAGGTGCTAGTTCACTAACACCTTAGGGTGTTGAAATACTCTTGTGCATTTAAGGGTTATGTATAGTGCAACTGCTAATGAACTAGCAAATCACATAATTTGGTGCTAATATTTGTATTATAATTAACACAGTTATTTTAAAAACCAATTTGATAACAGAAAGAGTGTGTTCTCAGTCAAGGACAAAAAAAAAAAAATTCAAAAGTTTGCAGAAAAAAAGAAATCATCTCTATCTTTTATTAAAATACACACTGTGGGTTTTTATATTAGTTCAATCACACTGTCATATTTTACTTTTCTTACATTGTCTTATCTGACATCATAGATTAAAAAAAGAAAAAAAGAAAAAAAAAAAAGCCACGGCTACACATCACTGACCTGACGTGTGTGATAGATGTTCAGCTCGAAATGGAAATGAAAAACCCGAGCTCATTCATCATGAAGAGCATTAGTCCTAGTTAGGCACTCTTGTCTAATATTAACCTTGAACACATGCTCTTATATACTTACCCCTAGCCAAATTAATCAAGTCGTACTTTAAATCAGCTGCAATAATGTTCTGCAAATAAATATTCATTTCACTGTTAATCAAGTGTGCCAGGAACTGGAAGTCCTAGACGTTATCTGCTGAAAGAAGCTGACACGAACTGGAAAACCTACCAAAATAAAGTGTGCCTCCAATAAGCAGAATTGTTTTAGAAGAACATTTAGCACAACATCTACAGCATGGGCAAATAAAACAAAACAAAAAAAGTCTAGAAAAAATCAGGATCATGGCTATTGCAGTCTTTAGAAGATAGCCATCAGGTTTTTTTTTTTTTCCAGGCTACTGGAAGCCTAAACAAGACCCATGTTTTCATTTTCATAAGCCACACTGATTATTTTTTTTTCTCCTGACAGAGATAAGATGTATAAATTATGAGCAGCTGACAAAGTCGACTCAGTGCCCGAGGCCACTCATCAATCATGTCCTGTATGTCAGCAGGTAAATGATGTGGCCCCTGAAGGCACAACCCATTCTTACAGAGTGGGGGAGGGGGGGGGGGGGTATATGGCGAGAGAGACAGGGAGCGAGAGTGACAGGGAGAAGGGCAAAAGTGCCCCCAATAGCTGATCCGTAGTTAACAACCTCTTTAAAAGCACAACAACATGAGCAACAGCCTTTGTGGCCTCAAATAATGCATGTACTCAGGTAAGGCATTGCAGCTTCGGGGCAACGGTTGTGCGAGACGTGCTCAGACAAATTTCGACACAAAATTAGGTAGCGGCCTGCCATAAAAGCCAGCGTCAGACCACCCACTACTTCTACAGAGACAGGTGAAAAAAAAAATGTAAGAAACAAGACACCCCACCCAATCAGTTTTGTTTTTTATCTCTCACGTGCGTTGTGGTGGAACCGTGCCGTACAGACCTCGGTCACGGACCTACTGTCACTGACACACTAAAACAATGCGATATTCGTGGACGAGAGCTTGATGAAAGCCGGAGCTCGCTAATGAGCATGTAAACAGGGGCAGCGAAGGAGACACGAGCCGCTGCGCATGTTCACACCTACGGCATGCTTCAACCACACGTCTGTGCTATCCGTGCCAAATATTCCACCCCGCTTTAAAGTGCAGCCCACTGCTTCACTGAGTGCCATGTTTAACAAAAGCTCCTCGCCTCATCCGCTGAAGTATGTCGAGCTTGTTTGACAAAATGGTATGCATGTACAGCGGGAGGAAGGACAGGATGAAGTTTCATGCTGAATGCTGAGAGCAGAGATAAAAGTAATGAGACAGCTCTCAGGGGGAATGACAGGTAAAACACAGATGTTTACACAGCACATGAGCTGCCTTATTTCATCCTCTCTCTCTCTCTCTCTCTCTCTCTCTCTCAGAGGGGATACAGTGTGGCCTCTCCGGCTGTGTGGCTGAGTGAAGGATCAGAGTGTGTGCCCAGAGCGCAGTAGCAGAGTTGTGACATGCACTTCAGAAATGCACCGAGGTCACGCAGCATGCGGTGCAGGCCTGCAGACACGGCTCTATTGACACGGGCTGAGAAGGAGTGACACAACACCGCCTAACAACACGAACAACACGCATGCCTACCCACAACATGTCTGTTCCAGTACGTCCCCGTGGAAGCAGTCCGGAGCAACAGGAGCAATGCAGGTGGTATATTCATTAGCAGCCACTTCCAACCCTAACCGTGATGGTTACTGTGACGACGCAGAGAGCAAACAAAAGCAGGCAGGGAATGAAGAAATGTCAAGATAACAAACCATACACAACCACGTTGTGATATCGCAGCCATCAGAACTCGGGTTAATCAGCACTCTCACGGGCAAAAAAGAAAGACAAAACAGTACTTGCCTTGTGTTTGAATAAAGTAAAAAAAAAAAAAAAAGGCAAGGAATCAAATATTTGTACCAGCGAGTATTGGCGAAAATAACGCGACTCACACACAAAAAGGTTTATTGTAAACAGATCTAAATCAATTGCTGAGATTTATTTGCTCAAAATAGACGTTTATTAAAAAGTGCAGGTTAAAGATAAAGAAGACATGATGGGAAATCAGAGCTGCATTCGCAAAGAATTCATATTGCAATACCTTTTCCTAACAGACTGTTTTTCATTCCCGGAATTGTACAATTGACAGGAATACACTCGGGATGGTATGTCAATGTACTTATTGACATCTAGGGGCAATTCTGCATGGCCAATTCACCTTCTAGTGTGTTTTTGTAGGATTGGAGGAAAATCAAGAACAATGACCAATGTAGACCATGAACACGATCAGAAACACCACACAGACCACGCTGTCCATTTCTGATTAAAGGTATATTTTGTGCATAGTTTTTTTTTATAACCATTATTTTTTCGGATTATACTATTTATTTAAATATTTGTATATTTTAGATTATTCAGTTCATTATAAACTGTAACGCAGCCACATTTGAAGGCCAATGTCTGTACCAGAATGTTAGAAAGAACATCACACACATGGTGAGCTTTACAACAATCCCTGTTTCACCGCCAAGATGTTTCATCCCAAACAGGTTGATTGGGTTTGCGAGGCGCAGCGGCAAACAGGTGCTGCGAAGACAAATTAACAGTGCTATCTCTTCTCCCGATAAAGAACAACTAGCAGAAGAATTTGCTGTACAATAAGTGATCTCCAAGATAGAGGGTAAAAAAACTAAACAAAGAAAAAAAAGAAAAACGAAAAGATTAAAAGCAGGCGCTTTTGGCTACGAGCTGACAATGGAGCATGTATTCTGATGATTCGACATCATTGTGAATAATGGGTGAGCTTTGAGACAAAAAGGCCATTAAAAGGAACAGTCATGTCTTTAGAGCTTAGATATTATGTTATAGTGGCACGTATGATTGCAGCTCCCAGCAGGCTGTAAAAAAGCACATTAATTCCGAGTTAGGATATGAAACCGCTGGTATACCTCTCAGTGTGTAAGACAGATGATCAGATGCCTTTAGGTAGTCATACTCATAGCATACGAGCAATTAGTATCCTTCGCTGAGACGTACTAGTGCAGGTTATGTTATTAGGATGAGTAAGAAAGCGTTGATTTGCAGCGAAGAATGGAAATAAACACCGTTTACATGACGTGATGTTACTTTGTGACAGATTGTATTGCTCTCCCAGTACGTCTAAACAAAATCATTTCTTTTCACATGTTAGAGATGAAGAAAAAAGCTGATTTAAACCTCCACAGTGCGTGAGGCACAACGTCTGTAGTATTGGCACCACCATTACAGATTTACATTAGTAAGTGAATACACTCATGCGATTTAATGGCAAGCTGAGATTTTAGTTTTTTGCTTTATTAACTGGAAGAAAAAGTAGAGGAAAAGTTGATTGTAAAACAACTAATTGCTTATATAGCTGATCTATATAAAAGCTTATGTTCTACTGTAACTATAAACTAAACAAAAAAACAGACATTTTTTTTATTTCCTAATGAAATAACATACTATTTAGTTCGATACGTTTTCAGTTTATAATTACAGTAGAACATAAGCTTAAGCATATATATTAGACCAGCTATATAAACAACTAGTTATTTCATTAGCAAACGTTTTCCTGCTATTTTGTCTTCAAGTTATTAAAGCTAATAAATAAATAAATAAATAATAACACAGCTTGTCATGGGATTGAGAAACTCTGAGAAATTCTTCCATCTTGAACTATTTCCAGTGTCGGAAAACTTCTCACCATTTGCAACACAGCTGACACTGGAGACCCTTTCCCAAAAAAAAAAAAAAAAAAAAAAAAGTCACATGACATGCTTCACTCAATAAAAAAGTAATCGGTTTATGTGGCGCATCCACCAAGTAAAACTTATCACTATAGAAATAATAACATATTAGAACTAGTGTTCCACCAGTTTCCACACATTTTTACACTGCCCAGAGCCTTTCAATTTATTTGTTGTACATCAGTTCATGCACATTTTTCACAGTTGTAGCCTTAATGCTGTACATATATTTGCATATTTATCTTTTATATTAAATAATTGCTACTATTTGCACTTCTGGTAGATGCTAAACTGCATTTTGTTGCTGTGTACATGTACTACGCAATGACAAAAGCTAATCTATAGCAAACTTGTGACTTGCCTTCCAGCCTGAACTGCTGTCTGAACTGCTGTTATAAAATATTCAACCTTCTGACCCTATATTTAATGTATTACAAACATAACAAAAAAAGAAAAAAAATTGTGAACACTTTCAGATAAGTGTAAACTACTAGCCGGTGCATCCAGTTCACATTAGAGCACGCAATATTGATTCAGCGTCTCATGTGCAGTTCAAGAGGGAACAGATGGAAAAAAAGACAGAGACCATTTTGACTGGCTCCCCCACAGGGCCACAGAAAGCAATCACTCTCAACACCAAAGAGAAGGAGGCCTGTCATGTCTAGCATGATGAGCACAAAGCCTGGCCGCAGCTCGCAGTGCAGCAGAGGCGTCCGGTCTGAGAGCGGCCTGGAACCAAACATCCTCTCAACTATCTGACACACACAGACAGCTCAAGCCAACCCCACGCACAAGACGCATGTCAACTAGCCATGACATTCATGACACAAAGTACGAGTTGGAGCGGGGGGAAAAAAAAGCTTGATACTGATGAAAGCAATAAAGTTATTTTTATGATCAGTCAGTAGCAGAACTTAGTTATTTAATTGTCCTAGATGTTATAAATCCTTTTATCGCAGCTTTTTTATCTGGTGAGTTCGGCACATCGAACTTGAACAAAAGCTCCAAGAATCAACAAAATAAATCCACCGAAAGGACACATTATCTTTCAGTGCTCAAACAAAGAGCAAGCTGGAGAGCTGTCTGGAAGGCAGATGACAAAGGCTCTCAGATGTCTGGAAATCCGATGAGTTATGACAGGATATGGTAAAGCTATCTGATGCACCGGCTGTGGATTGCTTTACGGGGAGAAACGGGCCAGATCCCCTGTGCTTTTGGGCTGAGGTGTGATGAAAGCAGGACGCGCCACTTATCACATTACCTTACACAAGCTTGCTGATTGATGCTGCCAGCTGCTAGACAAACACAAGGTTACAATGTTTATTGTCGAACCGGTTACATGCTGCATGTGCATGCCAATATCTATTCAAGCTCTGCTGAATGATGTTTTTGTTCCGTGCCATAATTCATGCCTGCACCTGCGACTTCATTCTATTCAGCAGGAGAGAAAAAAGAAACCATCGGGTCAGTGTTACTAATTTCAGAGGCTGACCTGCAGTACCTGATCTCGAGTCGGGTCCTGCCTGGGCAGACGCATTTTTTTCGACACAAAAAATAAAAAAAAATAAAATAAAAAGCCTGCTGCAGAGAAAATGCTCTACCTCTCATCCGTCAATAGAGCAGAAGCCCTGCGTGCTCCATGATCAGGCCCAATGTCCTGAGGTCATTGATCAAATGCAACATCCCACACTGAGAAACTACAATCCGGCACAGTACAAAAGCTGGGCTGTGTTTGAGGTAAAAAAGCAACACCAGCATCAGATAACAGCATGGCGGATACAAAGACAACCTGAGCTATCGCTAGAGAAAACAAGTCAAAAAAATTTATTCTTTTACAGCTGCCATGGTTTCACCTCAGGACTTTACTTCAGCCAGAATTAATTTTTTAGGATAGCATGAAGCTCATGCCTTCTTAATGTCTGAATATTAGCACGGCCGAATTAGTCCTAGTAATGCCCTAATCCCTGCTATTAGCCATGCCTGTATTATTCAAGAGCTAACATTTATATGACTAAAATCTGCCTCGCAGACCAAGCCGAATTAAAATGTCGAAGGTTTATGGAGCCTTGGACCCATTTCAAGCACTTAAATATGTGACAACCTTATTCAGTGCAGAGGAGCAATGAATCTGTCAGCTTCCTGCCCAGTGCCAGTTTCCCGAAGGTCATATACTGGATATTAATAGCTAGCCGTGAATGTCAGAGGTCATGACCGGCATCAGCACCTATGTGGCGTGTAGTTAATTAAAAAACAAGATGAAGTCTATTCCATCACCGAACAAGATAAAACTTTCCTGCTTACTGATGCCCAGGAGCAGCAACACACACATACACACACACACACACACACACACACACACACACACACACACACACACATAGGTAAGAAGTGGTCTCCATATGAGGGCTGCACAGCCTCAAGCAAAATGAGCCCACACACAACTGTGGCCATTATTTTAGTTAATCAGCAATGCAGCCGAGATTCTGTCCTTCGTGAGAAATGAATTCAGTGCGAGTGTCACTTGACCTGCCTGACCTGCGGTTGACCCCAGAGCCAGCAGGAGGACTGTGTTGTGATGGCTTCATTCCTCTCTCATTTCGATTGCTGAATAGAGAGAAGGGAGTTAAGGCCGGCGTAAATTAGGAACGCAAGAGCGCCAACATCCGAAAGCTATAGATACTAGAAAACAGACTGCAAGTGGAAACATTAAGACAACTTCCATGAGAGATATGAAAGGACTTCTTTTGATCAGGCTACAGACAGAAAAAACATTAAGCTTTAATGTATTGCTCTGGTCCAGTTAATCTCCTGTGGCCCGGCCTGTTCGTTCTCAGGTGCAGAGATGTCAAACTGATGTGAAAGATGCACCTCTTTGCTCCACCCCTGGGCGTACACCGGCTGAGGTATCAGTTCTACCTGTTAGGGCAAGTCCGACCCCCTGCTGGCCTTCTCACACACGCACACACACACTATACAGCCGCTTGGCTCTGCAAAACAACAACAAAAAAAAGCAGGAAGAAAAACAGACGTGGAAGGATGCTATTACAGCCGTTGTCGAATGGTAATCATGCCCCTGTAACACAGACTTACTTAAGTTTCTCATTAATCACTGTCTAACCTGACACCCATAAACTCAGTGCATTGCAAAAAATATCCACCGATAAGATGCTCATTTTCTTCCATCGCCCCGCTGTCGGAGCCTTCGTTGCCTGAGACCGCGAGTTCTTCACTCTCTCCAGACGCCGGCAGTTTGTTTATTTACTGCTAAATCTTTTAATAGCCAATGAACTCATTGCAAATAAAAGTCACCGCTGTCACCCTGCTAAACAGTTTGTTCGATTCCTTGTCCCATAAATGGTGAAATATTAATTGACTAATGCAATTCGGTAACAGGAAGATTGCACTCGCCGTAGACCGGGCGCCGAAAGTGTCTTCGCTCATTGCAACTATTTGTAATGTTTGGTTACTGCATACCTAGACCAAGCAATGCTGAGGTGACAGGTCAAGAAATTGGCCAAACAGAAAAAAAAGAAGCTGTCTAAGCAAATGTATCCTTCGCAGATTTGCGCTTCAATCACCAGATAAAAGCATTTCAACCTACGAGTCTCTGTCGCCGGCAACGATTCGCTCGTGCTATCTGAACATAACAGGGGGTCAAACAATTCTCGGGCGAATCAAAATAAATAATGCTGACGAGAGCCTCTTCCTGTCGCATGGTGTCTTAATGATGCAAAGTTAACACACACTAAATAACAGTGTCTCCCAGGCTTGACAGCCTCAGAAATAATTGACCAATATGTTGCAAGCTGAGCTACAGTGGGCTGAGAATCCAATCCTGCAGCTGACAGGATGCATTGAGCATGCCACTAAATTCTGCATTATACACAAAGCAGTGGCAGGTCAGAGAGCCGACTCCTGCAGGCCATTATGTGATGCCATCAATGAGGCTAAATTACCTGCCTCTCCACAATATGCTCCAGTTAACTAATTCCTGACAGCTCGCTGTCTCACAAGAAAAGCCCAGAATTCACTAGCTGTCAGCCGCATGATGGACTTTTTCTCTTTTCAAATTCCTCCTTCTTTTGGTTGACATCTTTTCTAGACAAACCTTCAGCAAGAGTTTTAGGGTGGGGTAGAGGGCGGCAGTGGGGATCTTAGAGCATTAGCAACCAGTCAAACGTTAAACGCAATAAGGCTATACGAGCACATTGGTTAAAAGTAAAAGGTGTATTTATTGCAAACCACGCATTATAATCATGATCCCGATCAGAAACTTAACTCGCTTTGCCTGTAACAGCTGCCTGGATCACAATAAAGATTAAATGCAGAGAACAGCACCAAACAGTGCATTCCTTAAAAAAAAAAAAAAAACACCTACCACAAAGCACAGCACTGTGTTCTTCACAAAGCCGTGTCAATGCCTGTCTGATTTGGCGCTTCTCTCTTCTCTTTTCTCTTCCGTGTATGTGTGTGTGTGTGTATATATGTATGTTCGTTTCAGAGGTGGGCTATCATCATCTAAGGAATGACAGTAGGTGGAAACGCTATCTTTCATTACACACAGCATAAATAGTGTAATCTATCAGGGCTGTCAATCAGAATGATTCATTACAGGCTGTCAGAGAGGAGAGTGACATATTAGAAAAGTTTTGTTAACAATGCCTATTGCAAGTGGGGCCTGCCACAGAGGCGAGTGATTAATGTGTTGTCAGGCTGTAATCCCACACCGCTGGCTAATGAGGCAAGAATTTATCATCTTTACAGAGTGGCAGATGTCAGAACGAAAAGGAATCCAAGTGCTGGAAACAATATAGTTTTTTTTTCCCTCTTACTGGGACTGATGTCTTTGACAAGCTTAAAAAAAAAAAAAAAAAAAACACACACAAAGAAGCCTTGTGTAAGCATAAACTTGAATAACACAACCTTCTTTTGGAGTCCTTGTGCAACTCTGAAAGTCAACTATTATTGTGAGGAAAAAGTTCTCCTAGGTCAAGTACACTCATTTTTATCAGGCCATGCTTTTAATAATCTTTTAGAAGTAGTTGAAATGTATCAGCTGGGGGTTTTTATTAAGTCTCTCCTCACCTTTCTTGGCTGGGTGTGGAAAGTTGGGGATGGTCGCTTGTCTTGTCACAGTAGCACAGAGCAGTGAAAGAGCTGAGCTTGTTTGGGTATTGCTGGCTTGGGTAATGGATTCCCTGCTGCCTTGCTGGCTCCAGCACCCCTGGAGGTCTCAGACTGTTCGCCCCCACAGGAGCCTGACACCAAGTGCGAAAAGCTTCCAGATCCATGGGGAAAGAAAAGTCCTCTATCTCTGTCACAGCTGCTTTTTTATCTCCCTGCATATGCTCAGTGTTGATCATTAAGTCATGCCGAATGTAAAAAAAAAAAAAAATAATAATAACGAAGGATGATTTACTTTAATACACATAAACACAAAAACACAAAGAGCACATAACACACACACACACACACACACACACACACACACACACACACACACACACACACACCTGTTGTACTTTCTTCCTATTTCCAATATGCACAGCATCATTATTCAGAAAGACCGACTATCCAATGATTCACTCAGGCAATAACTGCAAAACAAAACTGTTACACAAACAAGGCATGTAAAGCTGGTTATTTTCTTGTTGATGCACATCTGTCTCCGAGGTCAGAGTTACACTTATCCTTGAACTGACTGAGCAGGAGATAAATCTCTATCAGCGTCCCCGCGCCCTAATGAAAGCGAAATTAAGTGTTACAACAGTAACAGAAGCGACCAAGCCTATTTGCATGTGTATATAAATCATGATGACACAATTAGCGTTATGTGATACAATCAGAGGGAGGATTACTTTAAATTTGGTTAATGATCTGGCTCCGTCTAAACTCCTGCTCTGGCACGGTCCTGAGCAATGTGCTGCACGCACACTGAAGCCTTTCAGAATAAGCCATCTGTGTTTAATTAGGCTGGCAGCATCTTACAATCATCGGAGGAAAACTGAAAAGTTAAACTGTAATTAAACTATGAGAACTGGCGCTGTGGGACGTGCTTGTCTGTGCCTCTGTAATTGCAAAAACATCACTGAGCGAGTATTGTATCTGAAGTGAAACAGCAACTCACTTAGCGTTAGCATAACTCAGCCTGTCCACAGATAAGACGCAGACAGGGATTGCAGCCTAAATGCTGTTAGAGGATTTGCATCTTTGGATCAGTGTGTGCCTAAGTTAAAAGTCGGCTCATCTTTCACAACTGACAAGCGAAAATATGGAAAATAGACTTTATTCCATTCCAAAAAAACAATTAGCACAGTTTTTTAAACTAGTGTAGCTAATCGAGCAATGTTATTATTTATATTAAAACACACCCTGATATGCATGACCTCTTTGTTACCGCCGGTAATAAATCCAGTTATTATGAAAGCTATTATTAAAAAACGTGATTCTCCAGGCTGCTAACACATTTTTATTAAAACCAGCTTCATGTTATATCTCATCTGCGCAAATCCAACTGACAGATGGGAATACAAACTCCAAACTGTTCTCACTCACATTCCATGAAGCAATACAAATGTAAAACATCATGAAGTCTCAAACTAAATTCCACAAAAAAAAAAAAAAACACAACACAACACAAAAACATTTGCTTGTTTTCAAACAGAATCCTATAATATGCCACTTTTGCAATAAGAGTGACGTGACACTGAGGTCAACTGCTCATATCTGTCTGTTTTGTATTAGCCCATAAATCAGTTGTGGAGCTATTACTAACAATTATCTGTGCTTTAAAGTTTTACGGTCTGTTTATGATGTGTAATGTTATCTGATTTATGTGGACACTCTGAGTCATTGCCTCTAATTGTGAGTGTTTTTTTCTTCCCCCTTCATGAATGTTGCCCTAGCAATGACCTCCAGAAGTCCAGCTGCCAGAGCAGTTTCAGCAGCTTCCAAATACCAGATCTGTCCCGAACTCGGTCCCCTAGGACATATGAGGAAAAGCCCAGCCTGTGCTCAGCCCTTTCTGACACGACACGTGGAGGAGTCGCTGCTCTTGTCCAGCTGGCTTGGCAGCAGGATAAAACAACAGCATGGTGAGGACGATGTTTCTCAGGCCTGAATATAGCATGTGTATGTGTGAGTGGGATGGAGTGATGTTATTGTGTACTCAACTCTGAAGCCTTGAGTCTCTCTGTTTATGCCGTTCCTAACATGAGGAGGGCATTGAAGCGAACACTTCCCACAACCTTAAACCTCATAGCACTTTGTTCAAAATTCAAAATTCTGTATCACTGCAGACCCAAAGATACGAGAATATGAGTAGGCGTTTTCATACTTGGCCCGAATACTCAGGTCCACATCCAAGACTGATTTGGGGGAGGGGCTCATAATCATAGTTTTCTTAATGTGTACTTAATGTGTTTGGCTCTATATCGGTAGAAAAATGCTGAGGATGGAGCCGCCAGGAAGGAGGAAAAGAGTAAGACCAAGGAGGAGGTTTATGGGTGTGGTGAGGGAAGACATGCAGGTATTGGGTTGAAAAAGGCAGATGTAGAGGACAGGGGGAAGCCGAAAGAAGAAGAAGAAGTACTTAACGTGTTTGGCTTACACCGATCAGGCATAACATTATGTCCACCTGTGAAATTTTGTGTTGGTCCTCCTGCCAAAACAGCCCTGACCCGTTGAGGCATGGACTCCACTAGAACCCTGAAGATATGCTGTGATATCTGGCACCAAGATGTGAGCAGCAGATCCTTAAATCCTGTAAGTTGCGAGGTAAGGCCTCCATGGACCTGATTTAGTTAGTCCAGCACATCCTACAGATTTTCGATTGGATTGAGATCTGGGGAATTTGGAGGCCAAGTCAAGACCTCAAAGTCTTTGTTGTGCTCCTCAAACAATTCCTGAACCATTTTTGCTTTTTTGGCAGGGCACGGTATCCTCAGCCACAGTTATCAGGGAATACCGTTTCCATAAAACAGATGTACCAGTGTGCAACAATGCTTAGGTATGTGGTGGGTTTTTAAGTATCATCCACATGAATGGACAGACTTATGGTTTGGCAGGAGAACATTTCCCAAAGCATCACACTGCCTCCACCGGCTCGCCTTCTTCCCAAAGTGCATCCTGGTGCCATGTGTTCCACAGGTAAGAGACGCACAAGCACACGGCCATCCACTTGATGTGAAAGACCATGCCACATACTTTCATACTTTCCGCCCCATATGCAACAAACTGCGATGCACTGTGTATTCTGACACCTTTCTATCAGAACCAACATTAACAACTTCTATGGGAGGCAAAACCTGGCCAGCCTAGACTTAAAAACCATATAGCCTTATAAACTGTATGATTTGCCACTGAATGTTCCACATATTGTTCATAATAACTCTTTTTTTAAATACCACCATGAAGAAATCTTGGAAGCAACACAATACGTTAAACCAATCATATTACTCAGTGCATTGAGAGCAAAAATGTAACACACCAAAGTTTGGTTAAAGCAATACCGCCGGAAACAGGGATTTGATCCCTGACCACTCTTGGGTTAGAAAACAGCTTTCACACTCCATCAAATATACTGAGATCTCAGGGCAAGCGACCACGGTTCTCCAATGTAAAAAAAGTGAAAGAGGCTATTCTGCTATTTGACATGAGTTGCTGACAGTTCATCATGTATAAGTAAGGATTTTTATCTCACATCCTGCCCGTGCATAATCCCAATACCAGGCAGAGATGTGTCACTGTATTCTACTATCAGGTTCACAAATATGGGTACATCTGTCTGCAAAAAGTGGCAATAAACTTCTGTTTCCGAGCAATTTATTTAGTTGAGTTGCACTTTCCGGCATGAATGATATTTTATAGCTGTCTCAGAGGAAAGATTTATCCTATAAAATGATTCAGCAAACACACTGAAAGGCACAGTGGCACCGAGCTCTAAAGCCCCCTGTTTATTATGTTTGAACACTTCAGGGAACTCGTAATTCTCATGCAAGGAGATGAATATGGCACGAGCCTTTACCAGCCGTACATGAGAAATTACAAAGAGAGAGAGAGAGAGAGAGAGAGAGAGAGAGAGAGAGAGAGAGAGAGAGAGAGAGAGAGAGAGAGAGAGAGAGAGAGAGAGAGAGAGAGAGAGAGAGAGAGAGAGAGAGAGAGAGAGAGAGAGAGAGAGAGGGGAAGGAAGCTAGAGAAATAGTTTGCCCTGCTAGGGGAAAAAAAAAAAATCCACTTGTGTTCTTTGAGGTGTTTTCAGGTGGTCTGTCTCTGCCTGGTTCTGTTACACTGTTGTTGTGATATGAAGCCCTCTGCTGAGAGGCAGATTAATATGAAAAATGCACAGAGGAGATCCACTTCATAACTTTCCTGGCTCTGCCAGTGTGGATTACCCAGAGCGCCGTCTGTGTGACAAGAACTGATGGGACCTCAGTCCTGGCTCCAACTGCTCCGGTCTGCTTTTCATTACCCATGAGGAGGATGTGGGAGAAACCTTGTACCCCTACATGAATATCAAGTCAAACACTTCATCCAAGCACAACCTAGTTGACATTTCAGAGACATTCTACTTTTATGTACCTACCAAACATTATTTTGTTAAGGGAGTGGGAGCAGTTACTTCATCCTCGGCAAAATGTGTTTAAGATGCAGATGTCAGTGAAACATCCATGGAGCTGAGTCCTGACCAACTGATGTCTGCAGAAAAGTGTTTGTACAGGTTGCCAAAGTATTGTCAAAGTGTTTTGACAGATATGGCTTGTTAAACGCAATACTTTAACAACATTCATGGTACTTCAGAAGACACCGAGGGAAAAAAAAAAAAATGCAGCCTACACACAACCACATGTATTTTTCCAAAAGATGGCCAGTCACTCGATGCGGTTTCACGCCATCACATTCCACGTCCTATAAATCCTCTAAGAGAATTATCACATTATAGCATTCCTGCACGCCCAATTGAACCCCCCCCCCCCTTCAAGGCTTTCCAAGTACCTTTTCTTAGCTCTAGAGAGGGATCCTAACTAGAGCTCATTCCCTTGTTTTCCGCACGTACTTGTTTAAACCCTTTATTCAGAACACTCACTCTCAAGAAATCCAATAAAAAAGCATTCCCAATTATGTTGTCCTCATAACTACAGCTTGCAAAACGACCTTCCCGCTTTGCAACACACATCAGCGATGCAGAGACACCAACAGGAGCGAGACAGCTCATTTTCAACCACTTCCATTAATACATAGTTTTGGGGCCACTGGAGCATGCTGGAAAGGGAAAAATCAATGCAGGAGAGAAAAGGATTTGCAACAGGCTATAATAAATGTCTCCTCGTGCTAAAGTGCGCACACGCTAAATATTTCAATACGCTCAAAAGGCGAGAGCGTCATTTTCAACCAGGAGGATTTGTGTCAAGGCAAAGTAAAAGTATGACCATAATGGTTAAAAAAAAAAAAAAAGATTATAAATAAAATAAAAGATGCTTTGTCTTAAGCAATCTGGGCTTCGAAGTCTCTGGATAGAATTTGAAAGTCTTGGAAAAGGTCAAAATGTTCAAACGTTATGGTATTCATATTGTATTAAAGTGTGCTGGAGCTTGATGCAAACCATGTGGTGTTCCAGCATGTAATGCCATAATGTCATGATTGAAAAGCAGCTTCAATCGTGGTCACACTCAATTTTAATGCGATTCAAAGCCCTGAAAAAGTTCACAGAGACCTCTAAAATATTATGATTAACCATTTTACTGACACACACACAAAGGAACCACTTTACCCGAAACATTAGAACTCTCGAAGCTTTTTGAGCAAATGACCCTAAATGGATATTATGATTTTTCTCTGACCCCAAGCCTTGACCACCCTACATTTGAACCTTCTATTACGTCATGAACATATGCATTATATAAGTGACAAAATGTCATAAGGAATATTAATTGTACTGCTTTTCCTGTCTTATGGGAAATGCGAGAATGCACTTCTTGACACGTTAAGGTGTGTTCCAGTAGAAATATAATGTACACCATTGTGGTGAGATATGGCCACAACCATAAGGCAGAGGGGCCTGTTTTACATAACACTTGACTTCACATGCATGTGCAGAAGCGGCAGCCTCGTTCATGCATTCACCTGCCGATTATGGACATCTGGAGGGTTAAATGCCACATTTGCTCGATTGTACGTCAAAGCAAAAGCATTTCTCTTATTCAGGTTTAGAAGTCGAACCCTAAAATGTTTAGTAGTTTCATGCACAGAAATGCTAAACCCACTGACAAGCTGTATTAAAACTTTCCCGTCACCCTGACTGTTGTCATGGGCTGCATCTCAAGTTGGAAACTCTGATCTTATATTTAATAGTATTTATGAATCTTTTGGAAGACTGTAGGGCAGAGTGGATCTGTAGGGTTGAAGGGTACAACAAAAAAAATAGCTGCAATTAGATAACTAGTAACTTAGATAACTCACTAAGGAGAAGTGAGAGGCACACAATTATACAGGATGTCTTTGGATGAGGTGATGTACATTTTTCCATCACTTGAACAAGGAGACCCAAAGTTATTCCAGCATGACGATGCCCCTACGCACAAAGCGAGCTTCATGAGCATATCCTTTGCATGGTTTGGAGACGAAGATATTAAGTGGCCTGCTATAGAGCTCTGACCTCAACCCAATTGAACACCTTTGGGATGAATGTGAACGCTGGCTGCACCCCAGGCCTCCTCACCTCACCTCACCTCACCTCACCTCACCTCACCTCACCAGACCAGACACTCATTGTGTTTGCATGAGCACAAATATCCACAAGCACACTCCAAAATCGAGTAGAACATCTTTCCAGAAGAGTGGCAGTTTTTAGGATAAGATATAAGATGAGATATACCTTTATGCATCCCACAGTGGGGAAAGTTCTCTGTAACAGCAGCAAAGAAAAAGAAATGTGCAAATGTGTAAAAAACAATAAACAAAAAAAAACAATCACAGCAAACAGGAATTAAATGTGGACTGGGATGTTCAAAAAGCACATACTTATCTTAAAGTCATGTGTTCACAAGCTTTTGTCCATATAGTAAACAGTTAGACAATGACACCATCGTAACTTGAAAATAAGTCGAGACGTGGCCTAGCCTAACCAGGAGTCTTAAAGAATGGTGATCAGTACGGAGTAGTACAAAAGTTTGCAAACTTTACAGCGGTGTAAATTGCTTTGCTTTGCTAAATTTTGGCCTTACCATTTTTCCGTATCGCTATCATTATTATAAGATCGTAAAATCATAAGTTGAATGCTAGTTTGTTTAGCAGAGGCAGATGGAAAAGGTTTCTATTGATAAACGAATATGTTAGTGTTGCGTGTCAAGTTAGTGGAAAAACTAAATTAGCAAAAATGTTATAACTAAAATATTCTCTACACAAATAAAAAAAAACGCTACATGTCATCTGGTGCCGTCATTATAATAAATGTAAATCAGCCTGCAGAATCACAGTTTTAATTGGTCTGCATTCTGGTTTCTTCCAACAGGCTATAAGTGAAGACACAACGCATCCAATGGTAACAGGAGAAACCTTGCGCAGCATCTCTCATTTCCTGATCACATATTTTTTTGTGGAGTTAAATGGAAGTGCATCTTTTCTGTGAGACACGATGGATGTCATTGAAGGGGGTTGGAGGGTTTGGAAGGTATTTTTGCTCCCTAATAATCATCATCGTTGTTCCTGGCAGTTTTCATAACAAAGCCATGCCCATTCATTAGGCACACATTGAAAATGCTTTCATTCTATTACACAGAAAGAACAGTGCTTTTGAAAGGAAATGTAGCACGAGTTGCAGAGTGTGGTCTGGCCTGCGTTTCTTTTATTATTATACTACATGCTTAATGCCCAAAATGTACACTGTCTTAAGTGTAGAAATAAAAGTTTGTAACAACGTTTCAGATTGACAGTGATCTCTGCTTCATTTCGAAATAAGACTCTGACTGCTCTACAGCTGCGCAGTGTGCTGAAGATGAATTGGAAATTTGTGAAAATTAAAGTGCTAATTACAGGCTGCTGTAACATGGTTAAAACCAGCGTGTCTTTCAGTGTAAGACACCCCGCTGGATGGAACATAAAAGCAAACACAAATAACTAATTATGCCATCATCTTCAGGCGGCTGTGCTCGGTGTTGGCTTGTCTCTGCCGCTTGTTAATTGGTGACCTGCACTATTGGTCAGTAGACAATCGGCACGATGATGAAGCCAATTAGAGCTGGGGAGTACACATGGCCCACAGAGCTTGTTGTGGCTGCCACATCATGTCTTATCTAATACAAAACAAACGCTGGGGAAGTACTGGCATGACAGTCGTAATGGGCACGAGCACAAGATTCTTGGCCAACTTTCCCGATCTGCCTCTCAAAAAGGACCTCACAAAGACACCTATTGTGCAGAGGAGAACTGCCTATACAGCTTTGAAGCGAATTTTAATCCAGTTAAGTGCAAAGCGCTGTGCAAAGACCTGACATAGTTTTCTTATATATATGCTTCTCCTGAGGTGTGTTGTTCAAATGGCTTAAAAAAAAAAAAACATGGCTCGCTCCAAGTAGATTTACTGCTTTGTTGTGTTTCAAGCGCGTTGCGTTTTATTTATTTGATTGTGAGGTCCCGACAACACACATTTCATAAAGCTGAAAATCCACCCTGTGTGTCCAGGAGTGGTTTATGTTATTCCAGTGGAACAGTTACAGCACACATCATTCCCTAATTTGTGACTAACCAACTCCAAACATGCCAGAGTCAGACTCACTCATCACCATGATTTGCCTTTCGCTTTGGCGACTTTACTGCTGAATAAAATAAGCGAATTCAACATCTTGAAACCAGACAATAACTGCTCGCCTCACTGTGATGATGAATGATCCGCTCCTTTTGCACTTGAGGAAATCCCGTGTTGAATCATGAGAGCAGTCGCTGTCAGGAGACCGCTTTGTTCTTGCCAAAGCTACCACCATATTTACCTCTCAAATCCAGCGTGCAGCTCTGGGGATGGTGCAGCGATAAAGCCGAAACCACAACGTAAATATTTTAAGACTGCACAATTACATGGAATCAAATCTTAGTGAAGTTGTTCGCTTATATACCCTGGAGCAGAAGGGGAGGGAGTGCAAAATAAAAGAAAACACGATTTGAAAATAGTTTCTAAAAGGGGGAAAAATATCCGGGAAAAAAATAAAAAACATGTGTGGGAGAAAAGAGGGTGCGCGTAAAGTGACTGGCCGTATGATGATGTCCAGCATATCCAATGTGAGGCCTACATGCTGCTTTGAAAGAGAACAGGACAGGAGAAGAGTCTTCAAAGAGTCTTCCCCAAGCAGATGACATTAAGGTAGTCTCACACACGTTAAATATATGTTGTAAAAATTTGCTGAATCATTTGTGATGATTCTGCTATAAACTTGGTAGTAAACCTTGTATATGTTTCGAAAAAGAAGTTAGAGAGATGTTATGTAGCACAGATACAATGCTGTTTAATGGGGGAGCAGGAATCAGCTCAAGCCAGTGTAGAGTTAGTGGACATGGCAAACATTGGACTCCAAGCTGTAATGCACTTACACAAAGCCGCTGGAAGTTTCAGTAGAGATTGTACAGATTTGGCTAGGCTAGTTCGAAATCTACGTGGTGGCTGAAGCTTTGGAATCCTATCCATCTGAGGCAAAGCCAATTCAAAGGACCATTTGGAAAACAATTCCTTGTAATCAATGAAGATCAAATGTTAATTATAAGATCAGATTGGAAATGATTTTTCCTTTAAATAGGAGTGATTGTGCTTTCTTATACTCACTCGGATGGGCAGGCAGAAAAAGGAAAGACAGACAAACAGGAAAAGAGGTCGTGCCAATGTAAGAGAAAGCGCCAGCAACTGTTTGAGTTTTGTCTTCAGACAATAAAGCAAAAGTCTAATGATCTTCCAGCTGCTTATATGTAATCCTCACGATGTAATTAATTTTGCACATTTAATTCTGCCCTAAGGCACAGCGTGGGCATCAGGGATGCTCTGTTATTGTAATGAAATGAAAATAAGCCGTCACGGACCTGCTCGGTTTTAGGCTTGACCACTTTCATGAATGCGCCGCGGGCTTCAGCCTCTAGATGTTCTCTCTGAGTCACTCTCCTGCTGTCCAGGAACTTCAGGTTCCTCAGTTTATGCAGCACAAAGTACCTGCGCAGCATTAAAAACAGTCAACAACAACGCTTTTAAAATCTTTGCCGTTTAACAATACAAAAATATACAAATGCTAAAAATCCTAAGCATTAATGGCACTCGACACCGAGCTCGATACATTTCCAAGCGTCCGATTCCGGTTTGACCGTTTTATTAACAGCATTCAAACAATAAAAACCTGTTTACTTAGTGTTAATTTAATAGTGCTGATATTTGTAAAGAGAAAAATTCACCTTCAGAGTAGATACATAAAAAAAAAAAGAAAAAAAGAAGCGTATATAAATAGATTGGAAAATAAAATACATAGGCCTCATCTGACAAGCTGTCATTGCTGTAACATTACAGATGTCTTTTTAAGCTTTCACACACTCTCTATCTTTCATTCAGAGGCAGAAAGTGACATGAGATAATAATACAAATATGGAGATGACAACAGAATCTTTCACAGGCTGACTGGAATGGTGGAAGCGACATGTCAAGATTAAGCTTTAGAAAGAGAAAGAGAGAAAGAGAGAGAGAGAGAGAAAAAGAGAGAGGGGTGTGAGCAGATGTGTATATGGGCAGCAAACAGATCCAAACTGAGCTCTCATGCACAAGCCAGTGGCGAACTGATGATAATGACGACGACGATGATGATGAGGATGTTGACATTGACGGAAAAAGATAGCAACCCCGTGCTACATGTTCATTACAGTTGCCTCAAAGAAAACAGAATTTCAGAGTGATCTTATTAAGATATGTTTGGAGCAAAATGTATGTGTTGCCTGTCAACACTGAGGATAAATATTTATTTGCTTGTGCAGTACATACGAAATATGCCGCTCTAGTTATCCTTACACGTGAAAACAGCATACACGTTCATTAAAGACTCATTAGGTGACTTATTTGATTTATTTAGCATTAGTTTGGTACTGTTGTGTAAGTGTTGAAACAGATGGATGGTGCAATCTCAAATTTAGCTGCAGATTAAAACTCACAATAAGTTTTTTAAATGAAATAAAATGGCCCTTATGCAATAATAGTAAAGTGCTGACGGGCTGCTGGAAAGAAATAAAATCTCGAGCCTTTTACTCAAACAGTGATTACGAGAAGGAAAAATAGTAGTAAAATAATGCGCTGTAAGCTTGTCAGACATAAAATCTGCATCATGGTCAAACTGATGTATTACTCCGTGACACATTATGAATATTACATCACAGATCTGCCAGTCAACAAGAGAACGGCTGTCCCCCGCACTAATTGAAGCATGGAGGCGTCTTTTAGGTTCATCTGTAAGGTAAATGATTCATACCCAACACAGTGTCAGATTAAATGCTCCTAAGACTGGCACAGACAAAAAAAAGGTATTCTTTTCACTCCTTTTCTCTCTTCTCTCTCTCTCTCTCTGTGTCTCTCTCACCATAGCCGACAGGATTTCATGTTGAAAAGCTGACAAATGGTGGTAACATAGCGTAGCATTGCTCTCCCATGGGCCCGAGCTTGATAATAAATGCACCGTTTCATCTTTGTAAGAAACGATAGCAAACACTCGTTGACGGTTATCACAATTCACACATGAAATCGATTTTGCAACTCATGCCGACGGAGGAAAGAAAGGTGAGCTTGAGTACCTTTAAGAGAAATGAGCTAATATCTTTTGCCTGTGCTGGCTAGTTTCACTTACGACATTGTGCAACATCCATTTCTGCTCCGAAAAGTTTTTAGAAGACGTGCCGTTCGAAAAAATAAGCTGGGGGAGGTTGAGTAAAAAAACATCAGGTATAAGATCTTTATCTTTTACTACACATGACTATTATAATACATTGTTTCCCCCCTATTTCACATAACACAGAAAAACTCAAATCGGAGCCGGATAAAATACTTACAGGTGAAAATCGGGCTACGATATCATGCGAAAGAACGAGTCATTCGGTTTTGTGGAATATTTCTGTATTTGGAATGTCAGTCATTTTTTTCACAAGCTCCTTAATATTAATAATCCAGAATAAGGGTTTAGAATATTAGTGTGGAAATGAGTTTTTATTACATAAACCCATTACAATATATATTTATACATATGAATTTCTTAACAGTCTTGAAAGCTTAGAAAGACAAATAATTTTTTTGGTTAATATGTTTAAGATCAGGTTTTATTGTATGTATAGTTTTTATTAGTTTAGCTCAGAGTGTGTGTTTGTGTGTGTGTGTATGTGTGTGTTTTGCCACAAACCTGTATCGCTGGTAATCGTCTTCATCTTTATCCAAGCTGACCAGCTGATTTGGACAGGCCTCATTTCCCAGCAGGCTCAAGTACTCCAGAGCTGGTGTCACTTCCTGCAAATGCTCAAGCAAGGCGTCAATGTCTGAGAGGTATCAAAACGCACAAGTCAAGGAATTCAAACTTTTTTTGTTGTACATCACACCTGTTTCTGTTCCCCTCAAATTACATCCTTGAAGCTCATTCAACAACCAGTGCATTTGATGATGTAAGATCAGCTATATATTTTAAGGGTGAGAATTTGGCCTGTGTCACATTTGGCTGTCCCCATCCTATATTTTTCTCTCCTTGTCCTAGGTGGTTTGGTGCAGAACATTAAAACTTTGACAAAATGATGGATGCCCTGTGGGTAAAATAAAAAGGGGGGGTTAGTGACTTTCTTCTCTTCCCACCATGCAGGGAAACAAACAGCCACTTCACAGCGCATTCATCACTATTACATTCACTTCATTGAAAAATGGAGCCGGAATGTGTCAAAATACAACTGCACTAATGCAGCACTCAAATTTCAATGGCAGCGGGCCACTACGGGGTGTAAATAATTGGCCCATTAGCATGTGCAGACCACTTCACAGCACAACTCAGGTTTGAGCTGCTGACACTCAGCTGGAGGAGAGCTGCCTGTAATGGTGGAACAAAGTATGAAGCAGTGTCATTACAGTGTGCCTCAAAATGTCTCAGGGAGAAAAAAAAACAAAAAAAAAACAGTGCAAACAAACAAAAAAGAAATTTAGCAATGTATTCTGACTAATTACATTTTCCAACACTGGCTGTAATCCTAAAACACATTTTTGTCTTTGTAAATTTCCTAAACTTTTCTCTTGGTGTATTTCACAATTCCAAGTGGCTTAAAACCAGTAGTACAACACAAATGTATAACTGTTTAAATCAATGTATATTTCCTGTTTCTATTGTAATGCTGAAGCCACAAAAAAAAATGAATTCTGTACTTGTATTTGCACAGCTGCTTTTTTTAAATAAATAAAACATAATAACCGTGGCATATATCTTTATATCTGACTACTTGAAACACTAAAATGTACCAGAAGAAGGCCATTACACAGTCATAACGCTCTCTTCCACTAGAGGTCGCCGTGGCACAAAGTCAGCTTCAGTGTATTGGCTTCTATGTCCAAGCCTCGCTCAGTCTAAGAGGATCTCAATTCAATACAATAACACCATTTAAAGAGCATTTAAGGCTGAAGTGTGCAAAGGAGAGATCCTAAACTGTATGACGAGCATGCAGCCACAGAGTTCTCACTTACTATAACTCGCCGTTTCACTGTGCTGTAAATCATGGGATGGCACACAAAAGCAGCGCCGGGCTGAAAGGATATTTGGTTCTTATTGAGTGTTAGGGTATGGAGCTGCGGTAACCTGGGCAACCGGAGGTCATTTCCGAGAAGATTGTTGTCCACAATCAGCTCTTCCAGTTGGCTGAACGCTTTCAGGCCTGTCAGTGACCTGCAATGATAAGGCACAAGAGGAAAAATGATATGGCCCTAAATCTGGGCGGCCATTATGTGCAGAAATAAATATTTCAGCCAGTCTCTTTCACAAGCCGGAATAGTTCGAGCTTGGGCCTGTCAGTAGAGTGAATGACAAGAATTAGTGGCGCTAAGATCCCCTGGCATGGCGCGGCCTCCTTCGAACACTGGCAGTATGAGTGATGAGGGTCACTCGTGAGTAGCCAGGATTCAAAACAAAAGGGCTTCAGAAATGCAGTGTGCGGGATGAATTTGTCAATGTCTTGTGCCTTCAGGCACCCAGCTTTGCCTGACCCTAACCCTCCATTCCCAAGATAAATAACTCTGTCACAGTTCACCTTCACTCCCCCGACACAAATTTAACTTGTCATCCATCATTTTCCCAGCGCAACTATAAAAGCCGACACAAACGGAATGAGTACAACTTACACTACTCCACCATGATGAGCACGTTCGGAGTATGAAACAACAGTTTTTTTTTGATAGGAGAAAAGTTTGATGTTAGCTTTTTATTCAGCAGCATGACTTCTAATCCCTTACCACACACTCCATACAATCCCCAAGGACTTTGGTGCTGCATGGCAACCTTCCCCCCAGCCTTGCTCTGGCATAAACATGATGGAGGGTGGTGTTCAGGGTAATGTTAGGGCCTTCCAAAGTTCACCATGCGGATGGTGCACAAAGCCGGGGTGTGTGTTTCTAATCCCTCAAATGGCAGAGGCTGACAACCTACAATGTTAATGTGTCCACCTTCAGTTAACTGACATTTAGCTCTGTCAGCTCACCTTGGAACAAGAACAACTCAATAGCAATTGAGATGTCGGGCTTTCGCTTCCTTTTCAACTAGAAGACACGGAGTAATCAAATGAAGCTTCAATGACGGGACAGCCCGCTTTGCAATTTCTATCTGCTGCTTTTCAACCCCGAATAGAAGGAAGAAATATAAGGGGCAATATCTCACAGGCAAATTGTAGAGGAGTTGAGGACGTGTTATTTATGCAAATGCTTAAAATCTATCTAAATTGCAGCCATAATTAGACATTTTTAATCTTTCTTCAATGTCAATGTCAATGTCAGGGCATCACTGAAGTGGATCAGTAAAAAAAAAACAACAGAAAAGATTAGGGAGACACAAGCACCCATACAGAAAGACTAATGCGGAGACAAAGAGGAAAAAGGATTTAACAGGGACTCACTCTACACATTATTACAAATGTGTGTGTGTGTGTGTGTGTGTGTGTGTGTGTGTGTGTGTGTGTGTGTGTGTGTGTGTGTGTGTGTGTGTGTGTGTGTGTTTGTGTCTCACTCTATATGTGAAAAGCAATGCCACTTGTTTGCCAGGTCAGTAAATAAAATCTGGGCTCCTGCTCGTCTCCACCTGTCTGCCTTGGCTAGTCTGCGGCATGTGTAATGTTATTAGCTGCTTGGTTAAGAAGTGTGTGTGTGTGTGTGTGTGTGTGTGTGTGTGTGTGTGTGTGTGTGTGTGTGTGTGTGTGTGTGTGGCATTGGGGTGGTGTGTGTGTGTGTGGGGGGGTGCTTATTAATTGTTGTTTTCATGTCACCACTGTTGTGTGCACTCTGTGATTTAATCAGTTAAATTCACAGCCAAGGGAGAGACCGAATCGCATTCACAACAACATGGGGGGATTGAGCCGTAATAGCCTCAGGCCTCTGAGCACTCCGAGTGAATTTCACCTAAACATTCAGGACCATCATGATCCATAATCCATTAATCCATTTGTAATGTATAAACTGAGTAAACTTTTTAACAGTTGTACAGTTAATTGCGCAACGGAGTCACCCAGCCTCTGTTTTGAACTATGCTAATGGGAAAAAGTGGATTTGGATTTCTCTAGAGGGGGGATCTGAACACAGAACACACATGCTCGCTCTCTCTCTCTCTCTCTCTCTCTCTCTCTCTCTCTCTCTCTCTCTCTCTCTCTCTCTCTTTCTCTCACACACACACACACACACACACACACACACACACACACACACACACACACACACACACACACATATATACAGGTTGCAACCTTTCTCATTTGTACATCTCTCCCATGGGAGAAGTGGCTTGCACATTTTCACCATCTTCAGTCCCAATAAAATTACACAAGCCGTGGCTGTTTGGAGTCTGAGAAAGAGAGAACGAAAGAATGAAAGAAAGAACAAAAGAAAGAAAGAAAGAAAGAAAGAAAGAAAGAAAGAAAGAAAGAAAGAAAGAAAGAAAGAAAGAAAGAAAGAAAGAAAGAGATATAAAAATAATAATGGATTTCCTTTACTTTACTGATAATCCTCTTTTTTTTTTTTTTTTTTTTTTACATGTTTAATGTCCAGTGTAAATGTACAGTGTCTATGATAAAGTTGAGGGGAGAATTCTTAAATGTAGTATCTCCATTAATATCTCATAGTATATCTTCTGTAAATATACACATGTAAGTGGAGAGTTTGTTCTAATCTTCGACTGTTTCGTTTCATGCGACCTGTGCCTGCTCTAGCCTTAAACTCGTGTTCTTGGTTTGCCAGAGTGAAACTTAATTAATCTGCTTTTCTGCACAGCACTGTTGTAAAGAGTGATTTTTCGAGTTGCCATAGCATTTATTTTTTAAGCTCAACCCATATTGACCATTCTCCTCAAATCTCACAAGGCATGGTTGTTTTTGTTTTTTTTCTGTGTAATCTCTAGTTAACGTAGCATGTGAAAATCTCAGGAAATCGGTCGTTTTTTAAAGACCTAATACGAATACTTAAAAAATAAAACAAAACAAGCTATATACGTATTTTCTTTAATAATTTTTCCTTTCTTTATATTACATTTTTTACTACTTTTAGTACTGTTTTAAAGTTCATTTTGGAAGTTTTTTTTTTTTTTTAATTACACTCTACGTTTAGGGAACAATTTGCATATTATACAAATACTATTGTTTACATTCTAATGTTTTTTTTTTGTTGTTTTTCATTGAAAGGCAAGTACAAGTATATATACGCAACTTTCCATTGCCGTGTGGTCATGCCACATTGAGCTCCACTGGTCCTTTAAAACTTTTGACATGCAAAGTTTCTTTTTAAAGGCAGGGCCTTTTAAACAAATTACTATGCTGCCTGTCCTCAAAGGAAGCCAAATAACAGGACAGGAGCACAGACAATGACACAGAGATGGCCTGACAGAGATGGATGGATCGATAGAGAAATACTAATGCAGACACGCTGATTGATAAACTGCTACTGACAAGAGGGGGGAAACACTCTGTGATTATTGGTTGAAATGTCAGTCACTGCAACCATTAGTCTGTGGGTATCTCAGTTCACATGACCGGGCTAGAGGGGAACGAAAGAGATAGAAAGAAAGAGAGAGAGAGAGAGAGAGAGAGAGAGAGAGAGAGAGAGAGAGAGAGAGAGAGAGAGAGAGAGAGAGAGAAGGGTATTGTATTACTGTTATTACACAGGACTACACCTGCTGAACCTTTAACAATAAACCTTAGCAAACAATGCTAAGCACAAACAGTGCATTTCAACACTGACGCTTATAAAGACGGCTGATCTAAAAGTCAAAGATAACTCAATAAATCGTACATTTTCCTTTACTTTTTCAAAAAAAAAATGCATTTTAGCATAACACAGATTGCCTTCAATGAAAAACTAATTTTTTATATCTCTGCCTTTGATATTTCCCTTTGCCAGGGCCATTAATTCCCCTGTTTGTGCTCTAGTTTTAAAGGGTCTTTTTCTTTTTCTCCCAGCAGCTATTTAAGTCCATAGTGTCTTTGCCCTGACAGTGCTGCTATGGTTATCCTTTGATTATCAGTCTTCTTCACATCCACATTACTTCACTAAGCTATTGCATGTGTCTTGAACCCCATGTGGAAGCCAGAGTCTCGAATCTCCCATGTCTAAAGCATACTCTGAGTTATAAAGAACACCTGACTAGCTCAACAACAAGTTTGGTTCAGTGTAGGCTCAGTCTCAGATGCTTTACCTATTGCCCATGAAGTGCATAGTACACTTCTATGTCTGCACACTGCAGAATTGGTCACAAAGTTTCACTTCTTATATACACATGCATTTTTAGTGATTTATAATGAGAAAAACTTTGGACATCAGGTCTTAATTAAGAGTTTTATAGAAAAACCTGAATCTCTCCACAGGTTTGTTGGTGGACTGAGGAAGATCTATGAATGGTCAATTGCGCTGTCAGTCAAATGCTTCTAAAAGGAGGTGGTTCTTAGCCACAATTATTGATCAAAGGTACAAGAATCTCTGCTCAGGCCAAGATCTCCCATAAACAAAATGCTTAGTGAAAAGGTTTTTATTAACCTATTTACAATTTCCATGCCAAATACGTCTGATAGCTGCCTCAATAGAAACGAGACTCTGAATAAGTGGCTTTGCTTTAAAAGTTCTCCAAAAGGCGTTGAACCAATGCAGTCTCCAAGATAGAAAAAAAAAATAACGCTTTTATTCCAAGAAGGCACCCGAGCCTCAAGAATGACAGCCAAATTGACACATTGTTAAGAGGGCAAAAGATAAATGTTTGATGAATTGGCCAATACATTTAGAGTGATGGGCATCATATGTGCATAATGAACTAGCTGGCAGTTCAGATTGCCAGCCAAGATAAGCAACCATAATGAATGAGAGATGAGTGTGGAGCTGTAAAAAGAGGAGTGCCTTTTATAAACTTGTTATAAATGTGGAAATGACAAGATGGCAAATGGCACAAACTACTGAAACATCACATCTGCATCCAGGAAAAAAAAATAAATAAATAAATAATATATATATATATATATATATATATATATACTTTACCTTGATAGAAAATAACATCTGATCGATGTATGCATTGTATATATATATATATATATATATATATATATATATAAAGATAAAATGAGACCATTTAAATGTATTCATTTTCCATAAACCTTTTGCTCATCCAGCTTTAACCTGCATGCAGTCCTTAGTCTTCAAAATCATGATGTTTCTGGATGGTGCAGTGCTATAATACTTGGGAGCAGCAGTATTAGCCCATTATGTGGCTTAATCTCTCAGTTCCCCTGCAGGCTGACTCCTGATGTGTCAGGAACCCTCAGGTAACCCAATTTACAGATCACACAGGTAAAGAAATCAAAATGAGACACATGTCAGTTCACATTTGTTACAAACGCATAGACCAGCAGCCCTGCTGTGCAGGGATGTACCCAATTGTTTGGTGTCTTTCCTGAAATTTACATTGTGTTATTTTTTAATAATGATTGTGTATATATTCTTTAATTTAATTAAGCCCATCATAGAATTCCATATATGAAATATCCAATCACAGGACCTTTAGAAGCCATGGTCATATAGGAATGTGCTGGTCATACACAAGGAGTCGAAGACTTAAGTTCAAAGGTTACGTCAATATTTATGTGAGGATAGCGTATTCAAAATCTAATTAAGCATGCCCATTGGCCCGTATATGGCCCATTGTGTCCAGTTCTCAGTTCCAGCTGGTTTTAGTTGAGTTGGATGGGGGTCTGAGACTGTGGTTGAAATGGCAGGTGAATTATAGACTGCCTTTCAAGATTCACAGCTCTTAGTGCTAGGAGGTTAATATTCTCACATGTCATTAGGTCCACTGGCTCCACTGATGGCTCATTGAATCAGGCAGCAAATGATTTCCTCCTGCAGCAGAGGACAGTGCACTTCAAAGAGAGAGGGGGCTGAGGTCAGAGCCGCTCTCCGCTGTGATTAATGGCCGGGGATCAGCCGAGGTTGGCCGTAAGGATGGAATGTGACGGAGGCTTTTGACAGGCTTGACTTTTTAAGCCGAGTTTGACCTCTGGCCTTAGCAAACTTTGTTTCCAAGACAGGGGCTGACTGACCTGATGGGCCATGTCAGGGACACACAGGACCATGCAAACACAACTGTCGGACTAATCACTGGCATTACGGAGCACGGGAATTGTCTGTCTAATCTCCAGTGTTACTGAAACCCGGAGTAGTCCAGTTTGAACTTCTAAAAGACAAAGCCACCATAGAGAAGACAAAGTAGAGAGAATCGCAAGGAAGGTAAATATGTACATTACATTAAACACGTCATCTTCCTGGCACTGGATGCACTAACTCTTGGGTAAATATGACAGCTTTAATTTATACACTCACCAAGATGTTTAAAAGAAAAAGAAAATGTATATATTCTATCCAGTGGTTTGGACCAATTGCACTATTGCAAGTAGCGAAACATTGTACACGATTCCTTTTCATGCCTCATGGCTTCTGTGGCCCTGCTGCAACCCAGTTCCTTTAAAACGACACCACTGACTGATTATACCTCTGTGCACAAAACAAATGCACTCTCCCTCTTGTACCACTACATTGAAAATCAATCCTATTCTTTACAGATGCTATTGCAGGCGTTCTGTCATTGTTTATCTCTGAGGGAAATGTATCTTAAGGCACATTTGCCAAAAGATTAATGAATTGCAAGAAGACTAATGACAAAAGTCAATACTGCAAAACAGACAAAATATTTGAATTATAATGTCTGACTGAACATAGATTCTGCTCTTAGTCTTGCTCTTGAAAAGGGAAAATAAAAATCAATGTAAGTATACCCCAGAACCTCAAATGGATCCTGGCCTCTCAACGATATCTGGAGGTGAGTCGGTTGAACTCGGACATTGTGGTTCTGTATTCTTGAGCATCTATCTAACAGCAAATAATCACTACCTGGCTGTCACATTGTGGCAAATGATCGATGACACTTGATGGATGAGCCATGCCCATGCTTTTCATTAGACTCATCTTTTCTCACAGCCACATGAGACTAGCATGGTGTTCTTGTATTGTACCACACGAACAAACCTTTAATTGTCGCTATAAAAAGTAGAAAAGGTGTTTAAAAAGGGGGGGGGGGGGGAATCCACATGCCTGTGCTTTTCATTTGGACATTGAGAAAGGAAATAATTTTTCAATATTAGAGGGAAATGAATTCATCTGATGATCTAATTGGGAGTAGACTTGGGGCTTGAGCACGGCAGAGAAGATTATTGTCTACCACCTGCGCTGTCACTCTCTGGGGCCCCATTACAAGGTCCTTATTAGTTTTTACTCGGCAGATTAAAATGCGAGCGCCGCAATCTTTGATCTCTCACTTGCTGACACAAATCCTTTCAAGCCCCAACATTTTCTGCTGGGTAATTAGTGCTAATTAAAAGGTTTCAAGCAGTCAGTGAGCGCCGGCTCTTCCTTCGCCCCAAATTGCCATCACGTTATCGCCGCCTAACCCAAACTGCATCGTAAGCCATGCTGGCCTAGTTTTAGCGATTAGCACAGAAACTCTATAAACAACAACACTGGCTACTCGCATTAATTTGAGCCTAATTACAAATATTAATAGATATAGAAATAGCTGAAAAAATAATATCTCGAGATACTGGATGAAAAAAATTGGGATTCAACAATCTGTAAGTACCCATTAATTAAATCTGGATCTAATTAAATATGGATTGGTTTGATTTAATTGCAGTGCTCTCCACATTGCCCCTTAAATATATGAGGCATATCCACCCCAATCTTTCATCAGCTTGTTATTATGTTATAATTAGCTGTCATTCCAATATATTATTATGCAGGCGGTAAAGTGTCAGGTACACAGACATCTTCTCTCTGATATGCAAGGAGAAGGGGGAAAAAAAATATCATTACACAGTGTTTCAAAATGATAATTACATAATCTTTGCAGTGGAACAACTTCGTGTGACAATTTGACACACATCCAAGCCACATCCCAGGAGATTCCATGTAACAAGACCCTTTTGTCTAAAACCTGATCAGGCCCCACAGTGTTGAGGAAGCGAGAATCTAAAGTTGTCATGAGTGAAATGAACATGATACATTTTTTCTTTTTCTTTTTTCAAAGTCAGTGTAACCGATCTTGCAATCTTCTAAACAAGAGAGCACCAACTATTAAGAACGCTTCGTTTGAATTAAACGATTCAACCAACCATTTTTAAGAGAAGTCTTAGGGATGATAATAACAGCTTATGCCTAGTCATGCTTGAAGCACAGCTTTTCCTGCATTCCACACATATTAAAGGGGATGTGAAGATTTCACTTGTTTAAAGATGCCCTCTATGGCACACTGACATGACATTTTGAAAGAGACATGTGATGGCTGCTCTGTGCAGCATTAACTGACTTAACTTGATGGAAGAGGAGGTGCCTCTCTCTCTCTCTCTCTCTCTCTCTCTCTCTCTCTCTCTCTCTCTCTCTCTCTCTCTCCTCACCCCCTTCTCTCTGCTCCATTACCTTGGAAAAGCAGGACTCATTAGAGGAGGCAAGTCAAGTCAAATCTCAGAGTAATTCTATAGAGGTGAACTGCTGTCAACATCATTAACCATCATTTCCCTCAACTCACTTCATGACTTATGAAGTGTTCTTTATTGTGTAATGATCCAAATCTCTTACACAATCGTCCTCTTCAAAGGCCCCCCTGAGACCTACCACCCATGTAGCACACCGCCATGTCAGAGGCAAAGATCAAATACAGATCAGTAATTAAAGATTTTCGTTTCTTAAACACTCCTCAACTGTTTACTTCCTCTCTAAGGTGATACTGAGGTTGTTCCAGCACTCAAGCTCTATAATAATAGTAATAGTCTGGCGGTCATTTACAGCCACAGTGAAGCACACAGCAATGTATAGTACATATGAGCTCTTTAAACTGATATAGTTCAAGACTGGTGGGACAAATTTTTATTTATTTAAAAAGAAATATGTGTGAAAACATCCTAAGTCATCCTATACACCCTATCCTGTGTGCCTCCAGCTTTGTGGTAACAGTAAAGTAATCAGCAGTTCCAATACTTTTGTCCATACTGAGTAGGTGTGTCTCAGTGATCTGTTATTTTATAAACCTCCAAACCAATCATTTGTCCAATCATTATTAAATGCAAGCTTTAAGTCAAAAAAAAAAAAAACATGGAAAGAAAATATGGATTCAAGACATAATTGCAAGATATTAATTCTAAAAACAAAAATACCAATACGCTGAATTATTACAGAAGACACTAAATATCTAATCAGAGTCTAATGTGCTTCCGATTCTGCATGTTACTGCATAAATACGGTAAATCTGATATTAGTCACCGCAAATTTGGTATATTTTAACAATAAAGCTTCCACACTCATTATAAAATAGCGCTTGAGCCAGCACATCCTATTATTTTGCATTCAATTAGTTTTATATCATGGTACATCAATTGCTCGTGCACATAACTTAATGAAGCTATGAGCTACTAAATCGAGGTCATGAAATGATAATCATTGTATAAGCTACTTTTTAATTACACATTTAGCTTTTGATTATTCAGAGTAATCAAAATAATGCTAATAATACAGCTTGAAGGATAAGCTAACCATGCAATCAGCTGCTTTTCTTATGAATCCCAATAATTAAATTCATAAGTTTATCTAAAAAAATAGCAATTTTCCATGATAATGTGGAAGATGCTGATTCACTAATACTGGAATTGTGTGCACCGCCATTTTTACTGCTCCTCAATCAAGCGGTCTAAGTTTAAGTTTAGAATCATGCACATTTGTGACGCCTCCATGTTTCTGGAAAACTCTGTGGTCATAACTTCCAGGTAACTTCTAAAGAGCGCTGAGGTCTATAATTATATTTATTTATATAATTATTGATGTATACAATTTCAGTATTAAATCCTGAATATCTCCACTTACCGCGACACGCAATATGGCTTTATGTATCGCCAAGCAACAGGAGAAAGGTTGTCTAGGCTTACTAGTTAATGAAATTATAAGTAAAGGCTTAACATATCCATATGGTCATAATTTGTTTCCCTACAATGATGTTTTCACTTGTTGTTGTTGTTCTGCCATATGTATTTGCAGTTTATTTTGTACTTTCAAGGTAAAAAAATTTACATACCAAGGCTATAGCAGTCTATAAAGTTTAGTAATCTGTACGTGTGTGCCCTTCAAGCATACTATTATTAACATTAACAGTGCTAGACTTGAGAACAGTAGCAACGCTGCCAATAATCCTGCTTTAGCTCTTAAACTAAGCTGGGGGAGGTCAAGAAGAGGAACATTCCAGCATAAGGTTGTTGTTCTGATTAATATTCACGCTTTTGTGTTTGCGTGTGTGTATAGGGTGTAGTCTCCCAGCGTATGTGGATGCTGAGACAGGGCGAGTGAAGACAGAGCAAAACAGATGAATAAGCAACATCAATTACAGGCAAGCTTGACCTGTAAGCCCCCACACCATGGCCAGTGCCTCACACCCAGGGGTGGCAGATTGAAGCTGACATGCCTGGCGAGAAAACAGTGGGGCCTCACAAGGCCTCCCACTTGTGAGTATGGTGAGCAAGACAGTTACAGGGACGCGAGAGAGAGGGAGTGAGAGAATGAGAGAGATAGACAGAGGCAGAGAACAGTGGGAGCTATGAATGAAAAATCAAGCATAATAGGTCCCGCTTTAGTTTAAAGTGAAACAAAATGGCTCAATTTGAGCTATTAGGCTGTCGAAAATTGGCCGTGCTGAGATAGAAGAGGAACATGCGAGGGGACAAGTGAATCAAGCCCCTTATAAGTGCACTATAAAGGAAACAAAGCCGGATGTCCAACAGGCTTACCAGTGAACTTGGGCCAGGTTGGGTTCCCTTCAATGCCCCCACCAGTCTCTGCTTGCCCTGTAAAAAGCCCTGCTTTCCCTTCCATTCTCCTATTCTACTCTCTTTTACTTTGTCTACTGACAATAGCAAAATAAACACAGAGATCATATTTGTTTTGCACACTGTGCTTTCTTCTAGTTAACCTATTAGAAACAGCATTGGCAGCGTAGCGGGAACACAGCAAGAGATGGAAAAGCATTCACCATACACAATACGTGGACACTATGTGTCTGACAAAACAGATCTCACACCAGAGATGCTTAGGATTTATAAGTATCTATTCAGGGATTAGTACATTATTTAAGCTCATCATTGCATATAAGCAAATAAACCCTTGAAACAAGCTAAAGACTATCCTGATCAACCCGGTGTAACTCCAGCATGCCCTATCTGATTAGTACCTTATTGATCAACCAACAGCATCTCTATAGCAACAGTAAAGACTCAAGCGTCCAAAAGGACATTTTAGAACATTGCAAAAGGCATGTAGACTTGATGCAGACCATCATAACAACACACGTCAAACACTCCTAACAATAATAACTTACTTAAAAAAATTGACCTGCTGCACTTAAATAACTATACAGAGATGCATATAGTATGCAATGTTATTTGTGAACTATCTGCATTAGGATTATGTGCATGCTGCACTGTGGGTACCACTGTAGGTAAATACTGTACATGGTACTGTGTAAATAGCTAAATTAATATAATGCCCATTTCATTATTAACTTTAAACACCATTCCTAAATTTCATTAACTATATTAAACTAAATACAGTCGTGGGGATTACAAACAATTCTAAACTCATATCACATCTTAATTACTGTTACTTTATTCATACACACATCATGTATTCAAATAATCACTGCAGGTTTTGTGGGTTATTTAACGTCAGCAACAATTTTAGCTTTACTTCTCAAAGGACAATACTTTAGAAATTAAACTTGGATATAGTAGTAGTCAGTGTGCAGCTTGTGTAGCAGTAAAGAATTAGTGTCCTCTGCAAAAAAAAATGACCATACAGCCATTTTTGACAAAATATCTGGCAACAAAAGTGAGTACACCCTAAGTGATAACAGCTGTACGCCGTTTATACAAGCAAAGCCACACGTCCTAGTCATCATGTTTATGTTTTTGTCTGCTTGACAGCATGTGTGTATCTTGTATTAGAAACTTTTTTATGCTTTAAGTACAATTCTTTCATACTGACCACTGGATGTTCAACATGGCACCTCATGGCAAAGACTCTCCGAGGATTCGAGAATAAGATGACTATAAAAAGATCAGTAACACCCTGAAACTGAGTTACAGTACAGTGGCCAGGGTCATACAAAGGTTTTCCAAGACAGGTTCAACTCGAAACAGGCCTCGCACACGCCTCGTGCTGTGCATCAGGTGCGGAAACTGGCTTAAGAGTTTGCAGAAGCGGAAGGTCCCCTTGTTAGTGCTCAGACTATACGGCGCACACTGCAACAAGTCGGTTTACATGGCCATCTTCCCCGAAGGGACCCTCTTCTGAAGCTGGCTCTAAAGAAACCAGGCAAACAGATTGCTGAAGACGATCTGTCTGAGAGCATGGCAATGCCCTGGTGAGTACCAAGAAAATTGGTTCTTGTCAACAGTCAAGCATGGTGGTGGTAGCATAAGGGTCTGGGTCTGCATGAGTGCTGCTGGTACTGGGTAGCTGAGGGTCACTAAGGAACACATGGATTCCAACATGTACTGCGACGTTTTGAAGCGGAACATGATGTTCTCCCTTCAGAAACTGGGCCGAACAGCAGTTTTACAACATAATAATGACCCCAGACACACCGCCAAGATGACAACTGCCTTGCTGAGGAAGATGAAGGTGAAGGTGATGGTGTGGCCAAGTATGTCTCCAAACCTGAAGCCTATTGAGCACCTGTGGGGCATCCTCATGCAGAAGGTGGAGAGGCGCCATGTGTCTAACATCCAGCAGCTGATGTCATTATGGAGGAGTGAAAGAGGATCCCAGCAACAACCTGTGCAGCTCTGGTGAATTCAATGCCCAGGAGGATTAAGGCAGTGCTACTGTAGATAACAGTGGTGCTCACACTAAATATTGATACTTTGGACACAGTTTTGACATGTTCACTTACAGTGTATTCACTTTTGTTGCCAGTTATTTAGACAATAATGGCTGTATGTTGAGTTATTTTTAGAGGACAGTAAATCTGCACAAGCTGCACATTGACTAGGAATTAAACTTGGATATATTTTAGTGTATAGTATTGTCCCTTGAGAAGATATACTAAAATGTTTGCTGAAATGTGAGGGGTGTACTCACTTCTGTTAGATACCGTACATGCTATATAGAGCTATATAAATGTACATACTGTACATGCTATATAAAAAATGTACAGTGCTAGAGACAGGGGTGAGTATGAAAAAAATTAAGTTTGTATACCTTTGCTAGCATATCCTCAATAAAAACCTGTTCCACAGTGCTCAGGACCTGGGTTCACCTTCCTACATGACAACAACCCTGAGCACACAAGATAAACAACACAGGAGTGGCTTAGGGACATCTCTGTGAATGTCCTAGCTTGGTCCAGCCAGAGTCTTGACTTGAACCCTATTGAACAGCTCTGGAGAGACCTGAAAATGGCTGTCCACTGACATTCCCATCCAACCTTATTCATCTTGAAAGGACTTGCCATGAAGAAAGGCAGAAATATACGTGTGCAAAGACCCAGAAACACTTGAAGCTGGAATTGCTGGTAAGGTACTTCAACTAAGTACTGAGTAAAGGGTCTGAATGCTTATGTACGTGTGATATTTCAGGGTTGTTGTTTTTTTTTGTTTTTTTTAATTACAGAATTTCTGGAATTCTGTATTCACTTTGTTATTATTGGGTGCGGTGTGAAGATTAATAGGGGAAAAATCCATTTGAACAATTGTAGTATCAGGCTGCAACATAACAAAATAAAAAAAACAAAATAAAATGGTTGGTCTAAATGTGAAGGCACTGTATATATACGTATATGCCACAGTGAAAGCATCTTATAAGATGTTTGTGCATCACATTCTTAAGAAATTGATTTCAAATTTATCCACATCAAATTGTCCTATTCATAGCCATTAACAAATCCCCTCTAGTGTATACCATGGTAGGGTTTAGCATTAAAGAACTGAGCCTTAATGTGAGCTAAACGTGTGTAGGCTTTGTGTATGTTACCTAATTAGTGTGTAAAAAGTATTGGTTTAAAATGTATACTGAAACACTACAAAACAAATGTTCAAGCAAAGGTTTACAACACTTACAGTGAGTTTCACATGCAATGATTTGAACCATTAAAGTTTATAAATGGCAATCGTTTAAAAACTACAACCTGCTACATAAACGGCACAGGGATGAATTGCTTCCTCTGTCCGCTATTGACATTAATATCACTTCTCACAGCAACTCACCTCTGAACTGGGGAAATGGGAAATGCATTTTTTTTCCTTTGGCACATATAACAGTGTAGATAATGACAGACCTAAGGCCTTTGCTGTGCACTATACATGACAAAAAAGGGCCATCAGGATTTCAAGCAGGGTCATAAAGGATGTTGTAGTTGAAGAGAAAATCTCTTTGACATCAAATCAGATGCCAGCGGAGCTATCATAAAGTGTTTAACCTTGCTAAGAGCTCTGCGCACCTCTCTAATGGCACAGAGAAAGAGCAGCCTTTTCCAAACAATAGCGCTCTTCGCGGCTTCAGAGCGCGAGCGGCACAGCTCAAACACGTTTGTAATGGGGCCCTCTCTCCTTAGCAAATGGGAATCATTTTCATCGAGCTGACACACATTACAGCTGAGCATCCTAAAGAGAAGACACGACGCCTTGTGGTTAATTTTACCGATGCTGAAATGGGATTTTCAGATGTACAGTTTTATTATAGAGCAACGTTGAGAGTCCATTTTTGCATGTACAGACTAATTTAATAATATGAGTAGTTTAATTCAAATTAAACGCCTGAAATCATAATAATAAAAAAAAAAGAGATTTCACAGCAAGCGAACATATCTTGCAGGGTACGATGATTAATTACTTTAGCGAACAGCATTTTTGCAAATGAAAATCAAGTACACCTGCACCTCTGTCATTAAAACACACGTGTTCATAGAAAGAGAACTACAGTTTACGATTTATTCAGGAAATAATTCATTCTCACATATCATTTGATGCCCATCAAAGTCCACTGCTTTGGTTTTCATATGGAAAACTGAATAGGAAACATATATCAAGCCCTTTCTGTATCTGTACACAAAAAAGCACAGCTACTCGTCCAAGGCGAGAAAAAAGGGGGCAATGGATAAAATCCGAAGTGACACAAGACAAGAAATACCCCCCCCCCCCCTCCAAACCCTACCCTCAAGCCCCCCCAGCCACCCACCCACCACCCTTGCCCACATCTTCCGAAATGCAAATAAACTCCTGCTCAGTTCACGCCATGAAACGCTGCCCTTGAAATGCTGAGTGACAGAGAGAATTATGGGTTATTGTACTGTCAAAATGCAAAGGCAGCTGTACGATGAGATACTGTGTTATTTAGACAATCAAAAACTTAAGGAACAAAATGACATACATGCCGAGCAAACCCCTAGCCAGACAGGCCTAGCGATCAACTCCTGAGGAACAAAAATTAAACACGGTATTTATAGGGAATAAAAGAAGGTAATGAAGAAAACAGATCTGAACAAAAAAAGAAAAGTTGAGAAGTTAAGAAAAAAGTGTCTGTCCACTTGAAAGTGATATATAATAAATAAATACCCATTTTGCTAATGAATAGTAGCATTGTATACTTTGTCATATTAATTGACAAGTAATTACCGGTATAATACTGGCTATACATCTTCACAATTACAGTTTCTGAGTTTTTATTCAAAAAAAAAAAAAAAAGGAAAAAAAAAGAAAATGCAAAGCTATCATGTAGCTCTTATGTCTTGGCTATTTGCATCGCGGCATAGCAACAGAGCTCGCATCAATAACTTGACCTCTTTACTTGTTTACCTGCACTACACTGAGTGTTTTGCATGATGTAGCTGCCTGCCATGTTCTAGTGGACATTTATTCCAGAGTCATCACGAATAGACATCTTATTTAAAGGGGAAAGAGCGGACATGTCCTCAGGGGATGTTTAATTTCGCCAAGGTGTTGAGTGATGGCGAGAGCTGAAGGGCCGCCAGTTTTTCCACAGTCCAGAGGAAGTTTGTGATGGCTTTGCTGAGAGACTGATCACAGCTCTGCACAGCTGTAAACAGCAGAACATGAGACAGTGCCAGCTGTCCAGCAGCCATAAATACACACGAGCTCTATTCAGCTAAAAGCCAGTAACTGCAGGTACAATCATAACACAATTGGCAGAAAATGATTTTACATACACATACATATAATGAACATAAACCGAAGCGCATTATTCCAAATTCGGTATAAAATGCTAAAATGTTTATATAAAATAAACACGATTTGTAAAAAAATAACAGCATTTTCAAGATGCATGTCACACCAAAGGAGTATTTAAAATAAATGTAAAAGAAAAAAATATATACATAATTTTTTTATTTTTTTTTGCCTTTAGACATTTTTTCCTGCGGTAAAAACGAGGTTGCACACATGCATCGATTTTAAACAGGTGGTTGTTGACCTGCACAAATCAGTTGTTGCATATAAATGCCATAAGCAGTTAAAAATGGCATTAAGCACAATTAGGGTCATAACAAAAAGGTCTCCGAAATGAAACATTTGGAAATGGGCCAGGAATTAAACCCTATGCCCCCTGATAGTGAGTAAATTACCGATAAATGAGGAAAAAAAACCAAAAAAAAAAACAAAGGCCCCAAATTTACTGGTTTATTTCATTGCACGGTGGTTGTAAAGTTTTAAAATTAACTATTAAAAGCCAATTTTACAACAACAAGCTGTTTAAAAGCATTGCAAGAAAAAAGTCTTCTGAAGGCATCTCATAAAATGCAGCACCTGTTGTTCATCAAGCATCATTAGGTGTACTATTGGCCTCGTGGTGTTGTGTGGAGATGAGACCGAAATCAACCCTTTTTGGTCACGCACAGTATTAAGCATGTTTGGCAACAAAAGATGACGTCATAAAAGATAAAACACCTGATCATTGACGCTTTGAGGTTGTTTTTTTGTCTGGTGGACGAGGGGGCGCACAGTCGTGTACGTGACCACAAATTCGAATTAGGTGCGAATACAAGAGAGACATCAATATACACAAATCAAAGGAGATACAAGAGACCAAAATCCCTTAGGGCTGGTGTGGGTGCAGGTTTTCATTTGACCAAAAAACAAGGGCCACACCTGAGAGTCCATTGAAAATAAACATGTGGAATCTGATGTGGCACGGTTGGAATGAAAACCTTTGTGGAAAGGAACCCCTACTTTAGATTTTTAAGAACTGTTACTCTCCCCAGCAGCGGGGTGAGAAAGTGTTAATCTTCACATACACTATATAGTATAAATGTATTGGGCTACTTGACCTTTCCTGCCATATGTGGTTCTTCTTCAAACTGTTACCACAAAGCTGGAGACCCACAATTTTTAGGATGCCTTTGGATGCGGTATAATAAAATTTTGCGTTCACTCAAACTTCTTTCAGCATGGCAATCCTTCTGTGCACAAAGGGAGCTCCATGAAGATAAAGTTTACATGCTTTCAGAGGAAGATCTCGAGTGGCCTGCTATAGAGCTCTGATCTCATCTCTACTGAACACCTTTGTGATGAATGTGAACACTGACTACACCCCAGGCCTCCTCACTCTACATCAGTACCTGCCTTTACTAACATCCTTGTGGCTGATGAACACAAATGTCCACAAACACACTCCAAATTCTTACTGAAACATCTTCCCAGAAGATTGGAGAGATTTGTAGGAGAAAATTCCGACTAAATTTGGAATGTGATGTGGAAAGCACATATACTTATGACCAGATGTCCACAAACTTTGGCAATATAGTTTATATATTTTTCATGCTCACTTTCATCATAATCTGGAGGGGACTGTAGTAACTATAAGGCTGGAAGTGTATCTGAAGATTTAAAAGTATTTTCAGCGAAAGGCTTGACACAAATCGGAACCAGAAGTCCTACTGGGCATTTACATCCACTATAGTGACCTTCAATCAAGTCGGGGGAAAAAAAAAAAAAAAAACAACATAGCATGCTACTGTTAGGGGACATAAATGTCCTGTGTCTGCGGGAATAAAATCATAAAAATGCACATTATATGAATCAAATATGTGGAACTATCAATTAAAAGCCAGTCCTGCTGCGACCTTACAATGCATGTTCTAAGTCCATTCACGTGCATATTTTTGTACTGAAGGCAATGCGCTACAAGCTATGTCATGTGATGGCTAAGTGCCCTCACATGCTGTTGACCTTTCTTTTACAGGAACAACAGTCTTGTATTAGAGTGGAGCAAAAGTTAAACACACTCCATTGTTTTAACCAGAGACCATATTTATACTCTGAGAAGGCAAAGATTAAAAGCATAGTCTCTCCCACACACACACACACACACACACACACACACACACACACACACACCCACACACACACAGAAAGAAAGAAGAAAAAAGCTCCCTGTCTAAAAGCCACAATGAAAAACAAAGGTAAAAGTGAAGGTAGATAAAGCCCTGAACACTGCATGACCTCTCTCTCTCTCTCTCTTTCTCTCTCTCTCTCTCTGCGCTCTTTTTTCTTTCCTCACTCACTTCTGCAGTGCTGTGTCCTGACCTTGCTGCTTCTATGCCCCATCCATCTTGAGCTGCTTAGCCATTTCGCTGGCTTCATACTGCGCAGATTAACACAATTCATCACCACAATCATCCTCGATTCATCACCCTTTGCAATGAATGTTTTGACATCCAGTTAATTTTCTGCTGATGATTTATCAAATTATAATTACCATGCACTGAAGGGCTCATTTATTATGTTGATACATGATAATGATGCCAAAGTGGATTGAATTTTAAGTAAGTTCTTCGCGATTATAACATGTGCGTTATTGTGAGTAATGTTATGCGATTTCGTTTTTTACAGCCTGGAAACTCCTGGGACTCTCCTAATGTTATAATAATCAATGCACCCCCCCCCCCCCCAAAAAAAAAAAAAAAGTCCATTGGTTAATTCAATTTTTTTTTTTGAACAAATTGTTAGGCTGGGTGAGCAGGGAGCATGAAAAAAGTTCAATTAAATTCAAAGCTCCCATCTAAGATGCTCAGTAATTAAAGAGCCCACTAATTCAATCAGGGCTTCTGACTCAACCCAGTGAGTTAGGCTCCTTCTTAATAGGTTATAGGTGATTTCTCACATACTGCCCCACATAGGCACTTCATTAGCCTTCTGCTTTACAATTCACTCCACTCTTAGCCTCATTATTATCCTGCTTTATTAAAATCCAATAGCCAGCTATCTGTTTCTATTACTGAAAAACAGTTGCTTAATGCATCGGCTTGGTTTAAGAGCATTCCAGCTGCCTGTATTTATACAACAAGCCACATAAACACTCGCCTACAAGTCTACCAAGGCCTCGAGCATGAAAGAGCACGAAACAACTACACCGTCCCCTTCGCAGAACTCCTAGAATTAGCATGTAGCTTGCTGGACACTTTTTGAAGAGTGCTTCATACGTTCACTGCACCTGGTGTTCCTTTTACTAAACGCTCCCCGATCTGTTTCAGGAACTGCTCTTTGGCTCCTTAATGCTTCCAGCAAGTCAAATTAGCAACACAAATAGCACTAAAGCAGAATTTGCTAATAAAAGCAGCTTATCTTTCATCCATGACTGGCTGCACTCATGCATATTGGTGAAAGTAGTTTCCTAACCTGTGAGTGAGGTCTCTTATGCGGCAAGAATACTCAAGCACTGATTTGTCAACACACACTTACACACTTGCTCTGGAGTATAACATTTGCATAGAGTTTTGGGTGTTAGCCAGCATACTCCTTTCAGATTTTGGAATAAATTCCGTCGCTTGAAACTTGTTGACTGTTTGTCCTATTCATTTAACAGCATGTAATCTGTGTTAGTCCTGTACGGTTTACAGAGCAAAAGTGGTGATGCGAGCACTAAGGACAAGAGATAGGAATTGTAGGACGGCAGAGTCCACGCAGGGAGCTGAAGATGTACCAAAGGTTACTGAATGCAGAAGAATTCTTGTGTCAGCTCCATCCATTGTTTACCGCTATCTATTTTTTCGGACTATTTGCCCTTGGGCCAGGGCCCATAAACAGCACTATCCCTGCGCCCTGGCGGCATCTCGCCTCGTAATTGTGAGTCCCTCTTGGACGTCCCAAAAGTGAAAGATGTGTCTGGTAAGTGAGAGAGGTCAAACATGAGCATGGAAATTTATTACATGCACTGCAACCAGATGGAGGCATCCCATCCATCAAGCCAAGCTGTCACCCTGGTCACAAACATTTCCCATAAAGAGGCTCCCTCTCTTTCTCTTTCTCTCTCTCTCTCTCTCTCTCTCTCTCTCTCTCTCTCTCTCTCTCTTTCGAAAAGGGAAGTCCAGTAACCGGCGTGTATGTTTACAGAAATGAAGCTCTAAAGCACAACGGCGACCTTGTTTAATCATCTCTGCAGCTCTCCGGATGCACTCTCATTTGCGGCCAGGGCTATTTTTACACTTTACTTTTATCAATACTTCGGCAGCAGCTCGGGGAGATATTAAAGGCATAGCAGGGAGCAGGGGAAGGGCTTTTTCTGACACTTGCTCCCTCGTTCATCAGAGCCTCACAGGCCCGTCAGTGACAATGAAAAGATTTCACAATGCTGCTCGGCAGAAACTCATTCTGCCCCTCATCCATCATGCTCAACCCACTAGCCGTTCCACTGACCTAATCTGTAATGCCTGGCTGCTCACTGGAGACTTCTTAAAGGCACCCTTCATTAACAGCACTAACCCAGGCACGGGCCAGCAAGAAGCACAGAGAAAGGCTCGACGTTTCCAACTTCTGCTACACAGCCAAGAGATCAAGGACTTTACACCAGTATTCTGTGCACTGGATACACACACTGAGCAAACACACATTTGTTGTCTGTCCACCAAATACAGAGAGGCAAGGAGATCTATTCAGGAGAATTGAGTTATTATTGAAACGAAACGACGAAAGACAGACAGACAGACGGACGGACGGACAGACGGAAAGATAGATAGAAATATTATTACACTGTAGTCTATTTATATAGAGAACAGTGTGACAGCAGTGAAATGTGCAGTAGGAACGACAGACTGGTTAAAGGTGAAGGTTGGACTGCATCAAAGATCGGCTCTGAGCCCTTTCCTGTTTGCAGTGGTGATGGACAGGTTGACGGACGAGGTCTGACAGGAGTCTCCGTGGACTATGATGTTTGCGGATGATATTGTGATTTGTGGTGAGAGTACGGAGCAGTTTAAGAAGAGCCTGGAGAGGTGGAGGTATGCGCTAGAAAGAAGGGGAATGAAAGTCAGTAAGAGTAAGACAGGGTGTGTGAATGAGAGGGAGGGCAGTGGAGGGGTGCAGTTGCAGGGAAAAAAGGTGGAGAAGGTGGAGGAGTTCAGGTACCTGGGGTCAACAGTGCAAAGTAATGGAGAGTGTGTTAGAGAAGTGAAGAAAAGAGTGCAGGCAGGGTGGAGTGGGTGGAGAAGAGTGGCAGGAGTGATTTGTGATAGAAGGGTATCTGCAAGAGTGAAAGGGAAAGTTTATAGGACTGTGGTAAAACCTGTGATGTTGTATGGATTAGAGACAGTGGCATTGAGTAAAAGACAGGAGGTGAAGCTGGAGGTAGCAAAGCTGAAGATGTTGAGATTTTCGTTGGGAGTGACGAGGATGGACAGGATTAGAAATTAGTTTATTAGAGGGACAGCGCATGTGGGACGTTTTGGAGACAAGGTGAGGGAGGCGAGATTGAGATGGTTTGGACATGTGCAGAGGAGCGACATGGGGTATATCAGTAGGATAATGTTGAGGATGACCAAGAGGAAGACCAAGGAGGAGGTTTATGGATGTGGTGAGGGACGACATGAAGGTAGTTGGTTTAAAAGAGGCAGATGTAGAGGACGGGGAAAATGGAGAAGGATGTTCCGCTGTGGCGACCCCTAATGGGAGAAGCCGAAAGAAGAAGAAGTAGTCTATTTATATAAAAGACCAATACACCTGCTCATCCTTGCAATCAGCCAACAATGTGACAACAATGCAATGCATCAAATCATGTAATACAGGTCAAGAGAATTTTAACGCACACTAGATTAGTTTGGCCAATTCATTAACACAAAGAAGCAATCTTTTTAACAATTTTCAAGCCTTGTGGTGCATGGGCTACAATAACTGAAAAGCACATCAGGTTTCATTTCTATCTGCCAGTAACAGGAAACTGAGGCTGCAGAGGACCTGACCTAAACTCGAAGGTCAAGATTGGCAATGAAAGTAATTTTATGCATTATGGTTTTGCCCTGTGACTGGCTGATGGGATTATTATGCAGGTGTGTAAGTGTTTCTAATACAGTGTGTATATATATCCATATATCCATGAATAAATATCTAAACTCATTAAACACGTTCACACGCAATTAAAGAAAATCTGGTTTTCTGTGGGTGGTTTAATTTTTTGATTGCATGTTTGGGGGTCAGAGGTTAAAATCGGCCATTTTGAAGGTTCTTTCTGCACTAGAGCTGGTGAGTGTTAGTTAACACACAGGCAGACAGAGGCAGTAAGTGCTCTATGGCCCAGGAGCAGCTTTTATAGAGATATATTCCCCAAACCTTAAGCTAGTGCTGGCTGCCAGACCACTCCCACCCCAATCTAACCACCCAGTCTCCTCCACATCTGCTCTGGAAGCCTAATGCAACCTGTCTCTTTAGTCAGTCTCTGTAGGCTGGTCATGGGTCAAGAGTTTCCATTAATCAACTTGGTTAAGATCAATCAATGCTAAGCTAGTTGAAGATGTAAGAAACACATTTGTCCATGTATTATACCTAATTAGTCCTGGTTGTATGCTGGATAAAAATAGGTTTTTTATGTAGGTCAGATAGGAGCGTCTTTAAAAATTTTAAATGTTTGTGGGGGCGTAATGAAGCTTAACTTAAGATGGCAAATGTACATCAGGTTTTTCTTCCATTCTGTATGATAAGGCATGATGCCAAACGATTTTTCTTATCATCAGAGCAGAATATGACTGATCTGAAGTTAGATTTTTTATAACACCTCGGTGTACCATTTCAATCTAAATCTAAATTTGTGTGAATACGCTGCTAAATAGAAACACTCACCACGAAAAGGTTAAGCTTTGTGTCTGCCAGTTAAAGCACTCTGCCCACTAACTGCTGATTGAGCAGGTCTCTGGCATCATCCCAGCCTTTCCAGTGTGTATTGATCATTGCATCATACATCAAGTTCACACAATGCATACTGAGGTTACAGAGGTTCAGCAAACAGCCAGTGGACAAGAGCAGCAGCAGGAGAAGCACTCTGTAAAGTTGTGATTATGGAGCTTGGCCTATACGCCCTTCTACACTCACAGAGGCACAGTGGGCTTCACAAGGCAGCGTAATCAGCCACAGGCTCAGCTTGCTTGGCTACAAATGGCCATTTGCAGCACGACTAGTTGCCAGCTTGCCCGAGGCTCCTTACCACCCACGCTGTACCTTGGCCTTCTCAGTCACTGGTGCCAAACACTGACCATATATACTCACACACACACAAAAACACACACACACTCTCACACACACACACACACACACACACACACACACACACACACACACACACACACACACACAGAAACACACACACACAGAAACACACATACTCGTACATACCAACAACAAGACACACATCCCTCCACTGGCTCCTAGTCTCCACCAGAAACCACACAGACTATACTTCATCTCGATGATATTTTTACGAGTTGACACAGTCAGTGCACACACACACACACACACACACACACACACACACACACACACACACACACAGCCGCTTTAAGTAGCAACATTTTCACACAAACACACCCGATTCCTGGTGGAAGAATTATCCTTTAAATACCACCTGTAAGGAACAAGGATAATTGTCAGTCATGCTTGACTTGGCAGAAATGAATGCATGTCCAGACTTCTCACCAATTTCAATGTGGAATGCTTTTATATAGAGCAATATCAAGCACAAAGAGAGTCCTTCAGCGATTTTTGACAAGTTAACAGCTCCTTCTGACACACAAAATGGCTGCAGTGACAACTTAACTGCCCTGCCAATCAATATTTCCTATTACTCTCATTGTCACTCACAAAACAAGAATATGATGCAGGGTCAAATGAGGAAGCCGAAAAATAGTGTCAGACAAAAAAAAAAAAAAAGAGAGAAAAAAGACTCATTGCTTTGTTTGTAGACCAATAATATCTACTTAAGTAATATCCATAGCAAACATGGTCAGTTACTTACAAAAGGTGTTTAGCTCTTTATTATACGTTCAGCGATACAGAAATGACTATTTGGATGCTAAGTAGATTGGCTAAAATAAAAAAAAATTCTAATAAACTCATGCTTAGCCTATACAGCTCTAAGCTTTTACCCCGTCCTCGAGGGACAGATAATTAAGCAGATTCTTTACCCGTCAATTACTGCCCTTGTGCCCTATTATGTCACAGCTCGGTTCTGCCTCCTCTTTAACTCGTTATGTGATAAGGTGCTGACAGTCTGGACTGCTGACTGACAGCAGTCCTGAGCCAAGCACACAAACGCTCACATCTTAAGCTCAGATGAGATGTCCAGGGTGGACACGTGATCTGTGGGTGCATCAGGCTTTAGAGAGAGGGGAAGAGGGTCGACCATTTGTACGATGTTTTAGCCTTATTACAAGTAATGCTGTGCTAAAGGTCTGGATTGTCTTTCAGTGGAGTAATTTAGAATCGAATCTTCACTGCGACTACTTTATCCAAGCTGAAGGCAAAGACGGGCAGGCAATATTAGACAAAAAAAAACTATCGTAGATGTGTGTGTGTGTGTGTGTGTGTGTGTGTGTGTGTGTGTGTGTGTGTGTGTGTGTGTGTGTGTGTAGGTGGGTGTTGGGAGAGTGGGACATGGCTGCATTTTCTATTACTCACCCAGTTCCAAAACCCTTTAGATTCCACACAGTTCTGTTAACCATCAGCAATTATCTCCCTGTCAAAGCTAAAAGTAACAAATTTCCCCATATCCAGCCAGGCAGCAGCTTTGGCCGGACACAAGCATCATCTGACACAAACTAAATCACTGTGCCAGGCATTTCTTCTGACAGACAAATGCACTGCCTTGGAAAACCTGGGCCCATCACTCTCAGTGGCAGTGGGAAGAAATGGATGAGCCTCTCCCTGTTGACCTTACTTTTCTTTCTTCCTGTCTGCCCTTCCTTCTTTCGCCCCCAAAAGAGATTAAATGCACCTGTTTCTGTAAGCACTGAGGTATTCCAAAATATGAGTGTTATTAATGGCCTTTAACGCATGCTGTTTTATCTTCTGCCAAAAGGCAGCCATCATCTTTCCTCACCTTCCTCGCCTTCCCCTCCCGGGCGCACACAGGAAACAGGAAACACACGGCCGCCATTAGCCGACAAGCATACAATATGCATTGTGTACATTTTAGTCCTAGAAGCACCCAGTTTCGTAGTAAGAAACGTAAGCTCATATTTAAGAGGTATTTTATACGGGTTAACGTGCATAGCACATGTCTAAAAGATCTGATGATTATTCCACTGGACAGACAGGTGGGGAGGAAAGGACCAGGGGACGGCAACGAAAACAGACATGACCTTTTCCATTTGTCAAACACACTTGGGCTACATTTTCACTGCACGTCACCGCAACTTTCTAAATGACTCTTCAAACCGTTCCTCTTGTGAAAGGCGCACAAAATCGTCACCAGACGGGCGAGAGCGCTAGAGTTAAACCTAATGAAAAGCTACATCCATTCACATTAACATATTCATCATGGAAAAGGATGTTGGCTGTCACTAATGCCCAACACCACTGGTGACTTTGGAGGTGGGGAGCGCTTCCTGCCACCAGCTTGTCAGACCAGATAGGAAATCTGCAGCGATAAGCTGTCTGAATTCATCACGCACATGCAGACACGGGCATGCTGTTAGGACTGAAAGGCAGATTCAAAGCAAAAGATTAAAACACTTAGGGCCATGTACAGAGTTGGTGTTATTATGGGGGTGTATTCGGTATACAGCGCAGTGTTGTTTTTTTACTGAAGTTTTACACTATAGTATTCAATCCCAGTGTTGGGCAATAACGCGTTACTGTAACACAGTTACTTTTGACATTAACTAATACTGTAACGCATTTTCTTTTTAAATAAAGTAACACCGATACCGTTACCTCATGGTGCGTTGTCCGTTACTTTTTTAAATGAATTAATTTTGGCTGAAGTCTAGCCTACAGTCTAACCTGTTTAAAGCAGAGACACATTGTAGGATTGGTGGATGAACCACTGTAAACATGAAGAAGACGCACTGTGGCGTGTTTCCGTTTATTCAGGTCTGTACGGCAGTAATGGCAAATCAAGGCGAGAGCAAGACGAGTTTCTCAAAGTGGAAATATGCTCATTATTTCACTTTAGTTGAGCATAAAGACAAAAAATTTTTTGTCAAATGTAAGCTGTGTCTTTCTGGTTTGAAGCTTGTATCTACTGCGATAGCAGCAACTCCAATCTGTCGAAGCTCCTCCAGAAACTCCATGCCTTGACGAAGCTAGAAGCTAACCCGGTGTTCTGTTGTACATTGTTGATAGTTTTCATACTTAAGCTGTGAAAAGAACATTTTTAAGAGCTCAACACAACAGCTTTTATTATGCAGAAGCCACTTAAGTTTTTGATTCTGAATATATTTTGTTGTTTATTTCAGAAATCCTTGTGATATATTCAGTTTGTGCTGGTCTGACTTAAATAAAATAGTGTTTAAAAATTTTACTTTGTGCAGTGTTGTTTTACGCTATAGTATTCAATCCTCGTGTAACTACAGAACCTTCGTAAGTCGCATAACAGATACATACAGGAGGTGGCGATTATGTAAAACAGAGGCATGTCTGAGATGCAAGTAATTGAGGCAGTATTAAGTCCTAACCCTAGCAGCACTGCATTGTTATCATTAATACATTATCGCAGCTTGGCTGTGCTGGGATATGAACTTGATCAGAAGCTATGTCTTCCCACACGATGGTGGTGGGTTCGGTCCGATTTCTCTAAAGCTGACACTTTAACCACTGGGCTCATGCTTTTGTAAGGTGTTCTGTAAATGATGAAGCACAAATAGGATAAAGCAAACAATAAGGGTTGAAGCCATATTGTTAGTATTGCTAAGTACATGCAAGTGTGTTTTATAGATAATGGTCTACTCGTTATTGAAAATCTGTTCATGTGAACGGAGCCCTTAGTTGTTTTTTTTATATACGACCATGACAAGATCAGTGTTAATGAGTGCAGCATCTTTAAGCATTCAAAAAGAAAGTGAGGGAAAATGACAGATATCATTCACACTATAAGAAAAAACACAACCCTGTCAATTCGGGCCTGTCAAGAGCGCACACCGCCATGCACTGACCTTCAGTATGATTTCGGGAGTGATAAGCGAGGCTCAGCTGTTCACTGGCAGGCCTGAACAGCAGGAGAACTCGGCGGATGCGCTGATGGCTAGCACCCCACGCCACGTGTTAGTTTGACTAAAGTAATTGGAGCTACACAAGCAGCAACAGCTCTCCTACAACCTGGGGCTGGATCAATATTTGTTGGGATTGCACCTTGTTCCAACAACAGCAGATTTACAGCGGCCGCTTGGAGTTACACATTGTCTTCCAGTGCAACTCATCAGTGCAAACCAATTACTAACCCCAGACAGACAGCATTAACATGGGCCCCATTGCAGCTTTATTGCCCTTCATCTCCCCCCTCCTCCCGCCCTTCATTCTGGCCTGTTTTACCACTGCCACCATAACGGATACTACACTTAAAATGTTCTCGCAGAAATAAATTCTCAGTCTTTCATTACTCCCACCTTGATTTACTTCACATCATCTCACTGCTATAGACAAAGATAACATGTTGTAAATTACCGCCATCCAGACTGCTTGTTTCAGCGCACAGTGGGGGGAAGGCAGGGGGGAACACGAGGACAGAGGGAAATGGGCTTGGAGACACAGAATTCTTTTCCTGGTCTTTCATATTGTTTTTTTTTTCCTTCCCTGCACTTCATATCTGTCTGCATTCCCCCTTCAGTTTCATTACTCCTAAGAGAGCGAACGAGAGAGAGAGAGAGAGAGTTTGACTACTTTGTCATCACGCTGCTGACTTCATCTCAGGCACACGGACTTGAATTCTTCAGAAGAAGACATCAAATAACAAGTCTTGTCTGCATGTCAAACAAAGCTGTAATCACTAAAACAACATTACCAGCCTTTCATTATCACTTATGCTTGAAAGGGCCAATAATGCTGCACACAATAATCGCTAGCTAGTGTGAGAAGCGGCAGGACTCACGAGTGGGCTGTGCAATGACAGCGTAACATGTGAGCGTCGCGATTTGTTTTGATCACCAGGCGCCATTTTGTGGCCCTGGGGTCAGTTGTCGCTGTGCTGAGATTAATACAGGGTCGTGTGCTGTCAGCAGGGTGTGACTTTAGAAGTGAGATGCTAGTGGCACCGCTTCTCATCATCACACACACTCGCAGCCTAGTGTCATATTTCATACCCACCACCCCTGAAGTGTGTCTATCACCCTGCATAATGTAACACTGAAGCATCAACCTTGGGAGCCGCCATCTGACCTTATCGACTCTTTTGGGTTGTATTGCTCACGTATGCTAAAGTTTCGGTTCGTCTTCAACGTTATCTAGCCTCGTTCAGCAAGCTCAAGCGCACACTGCTGTCCCAGGCTGCATTAGCCTGAGTAAACAGTCGCTCAAAGCACTCGTTCAGTGGGTTGTCTCGTCCCCCCCTTTTACGCGCTGTGCAATTTCCTCCACCTTCCTTTCTATTTCAGTGGCTGATAACTAAGAACATTAGTTTTATGCCACTTGCCAGGCTCAAATGAAAAGAGAGCTAAGTTTAATGACACTGCAATTAATCGCCCCAACAGACAGACAGCTAAAAGACAAGATATTGACTTCATTAGGGATAATGTATTATGTCATTAAGTCAGCAGGGTCACCTTGTGTATCACAGACGCTGCGCTAATATATTGGCATTTTCCTCAAATAAGATAAATTCTGATATGAGTGATAAAGCTGATTAGAAAATGCCTCATCCGCTGAGGTGATGCTTCCACAGAGCCTGCTGCTACTGTGCCTGCTACCGCTAGTGCTGCAGTCCTCCAGCAAGAACACACAGCCCATTACCGATCACGGCTTATCACACGGCCGCATAGATTTGCACAGGCAATTTAATCATTATTGTTTCACTTCAGTCCACAAAGAGAAATGTTTCTCCTTCAATGACTGTGCTGAATGCAAAAAAAAAAAAAAACTATGTCCAGTGGGCAAATTCTCTCATAATTTTTTAATTATTTGAACAAACCCGTTCACGAAATGTATGCCTTCGGTGCGGCTTTAAGTAATTCTACATAATCAGCAAATGCAAGAGGATATTTTACCGTTTGCTAACTAACTATTTAATAACATTTCCGCTACATGCTAATAAATGAATGCTCAACGTTTTATAGGATGAACAGTACTTGACTTGCCTATTAATTATCTTCTTTTTTTCTCTCTGCGTGTCTCTACGATTTCCAGAGAAAAGGGACATCCACTGGCCTATCCCTGTGACCTTGGGCTTCCTTTTTTGGGCAGGAGGTATTGACATTTCCCCCCTCCATCCTGTGGCCCTTCCACTCATTTGTCATGATTATTGCTGAATTCTCAGCTGTCATTTGTGGCTGTAGATCAATTGCTGTCCACTCCCTGTGTGTTGTATTGGCAGGGCAAACAGCTTTCCTTCTCTAAACGAGTCTCCCTCTCTCTCTTTCTCTCCCTCTCTCTCGTTCCTTTGTTCAGTCGGTCCATTCATCACAACACAAATCACATGTGGATTCACTTTCTCACCCAGCACTTTCAGCTCAATGTGTCTCTTTTCATAAATGCTACGAGAAACCTTGATCCCAATGCGCTTGCTCATCATATTCATCGTTTTATAACCCTAGACAGGTGTATGACCTGTAAGGGCGTGTGTTTGTGTGTGCGTGTGTGTCAATGTGAGCGTTTGCCATTATAATCACTCACCTCTTTTAAACATAAATCACCTTGTCAGTACACTTGAAAGTCACAAGCTAAAGTTATGTAGACCGCAGCTTAAAGACATCCTCATAATATTCTCATTAAGGATACCGTTTTAGTTTCCATAGCGATCGCTTTTTAAACATGCTCCGTTGGCGATGACACAATAAAAAGTTCATGAGTATACATATCATTATATTATCATCTATAATGATAAGTTCTCTGAATAACTGATTTCATAAATGTGAATGCTTAGTGGCCCTTTAAATCTCTCGGTTTATATTTGTGGGAAATTAGACTATAATTTAACTTTCAAAGAATCTAGAGAGGACTTTAATTATCTCTCTTTTTTTTAATAGAGAATAAATTATGGTAGGCCTAATTGCTTCTGAACGTGAGGACACAGATCATGGAGTTTGATCTATCCCGCATCAAGGAAAATGAGAAGATCTGTTTTCATTGAGGATTCCCGAAGGAGAGAAAATTCTCTAATGTTCATTCTCATGCTGACCCGAGACTAACGTTTATAGTGGTGGCTCAAAGGGCAGTCGCGTTTCCTGTCTGCAGTCTTCGGCGCTAATACATAAGACGTAACATCTATTACGGCGCAAGGTTATGTTTTGACAGTCGCTATTAATTTGAGCTGTACTGAATCTACCCATGATTCTGTAACACTAATGTAGCCCCAGGCTCTGACATGCTGCATAATAACTACATACGCATACTGCATAAACACTAGGTGTATGAGCTAGCAAAAAAAAAATTGTACTTTAAATATCTCTTTAAACAGAGTTTTGGACTTCCTAGATAAAAATAAATAAATAAATACACACATATACATATACACACATATACATATATACATATATATATATATATATATATATATATACATATATATATATATATATATACATATATACAGTGAGGAAAATAAGTATTTGAACACCCTGCTATTTTGCAAGTTCTCCCACTTAGAAATCATGGAGGGGTCTGAAATTGTCATCGTAGGTGCATGTCCACTGTGAGAGACATAATCTAAAAAAAAAAATCCAGAAATCACAATGTATGATTTTTAAACTATTTATTTGTATGATACAGCTGCAAATAAGTATTTGAACACCTGAGAAAGTCAATGTTAATATTTGGTACAGTAGCATTTGTTTGAGGTCAAACGTTTCCTGTAGTTTTTCACCAGGTTTGCACACACTGCAGGAGGGATTTTGGCCCACTCCTCCACACAGATCTTCTCTAGATCAGTCAGGTTTCTGGCCTGTCGCTGAGAAACACGGAGTTTGAGCTCCCCCCAAAGATTCTCTATTGGGTTTAGGTCTGGAGACTGGCTAGGCCACGCCAGAACCTTGATATGCTTCTTACAGAGCCACTCCTTGGTTATCCTGGCTGTGTGCTTCGGGTCATTGTCACGTCGGAAGACCCAGCCTTGACCCATCTTCAATGCTCTAACTGAGGGAAGGAGGTTGTTCCCCAAAATCTCGCAATACATGGCCCCGGTCATCCTCTCCTTAATACAGTGCAGTCGCCCTGTCCCATGTGCAGAAAAACACCCCCAAAGCATGATGCTACCACCCCCATGCTTCACAGTAGGGATGGTGTGCTTTGGATGGTACTCATCATTCTTCTTCCTCCAAACACGTTTAGTGAAATTATGACCCAAAAGTTCTATTTTGGTCGCATCTGACCACATGACTTTCTCCCATGACTCCTCTGGATCATCCAAATGGTCATTGGCAAACTTAAGACGTGCCTGGACATATGCTGGTTTAAGCAGGGGAACCTTCCGTGCCATGCATGATTTCAAACCATGACGTCTTAGTGTATTACCTTGGAAACGGTGGTCTTAGCTCTTTTCAGGTCATTGACCAGCTCCTCCCGTGTAGTTCTGGGTTGATTTCTCACCTTCCTTAGGATCATTGAGACCCCACGAGGTGATATCTTGCATGGAGCCGCAGTCCGAGGGAGATTGACAGTCATGTTTAGCTTCTTCCATTTCCTAATGATTGCTCCAACAGTGGACCTTTTTTCACCGAGCTGCTTGGCAATTTCCCCGTAGCCCTTTCCAGCCTTGTGGAGGTGTACAATTTTGTCTCTAGTGTCTTTGGACAGCTCTTTGGTCTTGGCCATGTTAGTAGCTGGATTCTTACTGATTGTATGGGGTGTACAGGTGTCTTTATGCAGCTAACGACCTCAAACAGGTGCATCTAATTTAGGATAATAAATGTAGTGGAGGTGGACATTTTAAAGGCAGACTAACAGGTCTTTGAGGGTCAGAATTCTAGCTGATAGACAGGTGTTCAAATACTTATTTGCAGCTGTATCATACAAATAAATAGTTTAAAAATCATATATTGTGATTTCTGGATTTTTTTTTTTAGATTATGTCTCTCACAGTGGACATGCACCTACGATGACAATTTCAGACCCCTCCATGATTTCTAAGTGGGAGAACTTGCAAAATAGAAGGGTGTTCAAATACTTATTTTCCACACTGTATATATATATATATATATATATATATATATATATATATATATATATATAAACTATAACTACACTCCAGTATGACTTGGCAACTGAAAACATCTTGAATGTGGCAAAAGGTATGTAGATACAGAATAATGTTTATTAGGATTATTATAATACCAGCAGGCAATTTCTAGAAATAAATATTTGAAATGTATTTGCCAATGCTTTCAAGCTTGCAATTAGAAATCATATTTAGGAATAGATTTGATAATCACATATTTGGTTTATTGCATATTTTTCTAGAGAAAATATGATTTCCCCTGATTCCCAATCACAATTAACCATCTAAGAAAAACCCCAAAAAAAGAAAAAAGAAAGACATTTAATATATTTTAGTAATTTATATGAATTAGGACTGTTAATACTGTATGAACAGAGCATCAGATCAACTGAGACTACCTATAAAAGAGATATGCGTACGTTTATTTCCCCAAACATTGGAGAATTTAGGCTTTACGTTACTTGCCTGACTAAGTACATTTCTAAATGAAGCTCACTGGTGCTGAACCCAAATATTCTCCTTCCATTACAACACAAAGACAGGCCAAGATAAGCACACAGGAGCTAGAGATTAAAAGAAGAAGACAAAAATGAAACATACAGAACACTTCATATAAAAACTGTAATGCCAGTATGTGCACACTGTATCTTCAAAACTATGTCAAAACTAATGTATTCGTTTAAAAACGCATACTTTTCTCTCTGTTTTGTCCTTTCGTCCACACTGAGACAGCGTTTATTTTGGTCAAGAAAAACATCGCTTTTTAAAACCGCTCTCCGAAGTAAATAAAAAGAAAAGGTCGTTCTCGTTTCAGTGTGCACTGTGAAAACAGAGGCTTTTGAAAACAATGACGTATTTGTAGTCATGTGACGGTGCCTTGCTCGACATTGGCGAGTTTCAACGAGCCGGAAAGTAAATAAATGGCAAGCAGAAATGACGCAGGTCGAAGCGTCTTATGTTTCACTCGTACACAGTGCAGAAACGGAATCCATTTCAAACAATAGTGTGGACGTGGAGCGGTTTTAGACAGAAACGCCGTTTTTAAATGTATTTACATTAATGTCACCGTAGCCTCAGATTCCTGTTCTTGTGGTCTTCTGCGGTGGAAAAAAAAAATGCCTAAAGATTCTGTGATCTGATTATTTGAGTAACTGTTGCCTTCCTATTAGCTCCAACCAGTCTTCTGACCTCTCTCATCTACATACTTCTATTTATTGGATACAGTCATTCCTATAAAGAGCTCTTTGGGTGTAGATATTATAAAAAGCATATAGAAGTAACCAAGGCCTGTTTGTCTCCATAAGGTCATTCAGGCAGTGTATGTTGTGATGATTCTTATTCATGGCAATAGAACGGAATAGCTGTATCATTTACATTTACGCCCTCGTCCAGAGCAACTTACAAATCGCTTTGAAGTGCTTCAAACTGAAAGGATTGGTCCCCACTGTGTCCTACACAATCGACTTTAATCTTGAAACACTCGCTTCCACGTGCCACTATTTTGCTTCTTGACACTCATACACACTCCATGCAGCCGTGTTTCCTGTTTTTCCCCATCTGAACCTTTTCCCGCCGTTTTTCCTCTCTGTGTTTCGGCTTGGCTGAGCAGCGCTGACAGGCGGATTCCTTTGCTTTTCGCCGTATTAAAGCCACTTTCCCGCCCTGACAGCCTGTTCTATTCTGCCACCTTATAGCTTGGGCTTCACACTTCTCTGGGCAGCCACTGCTTCTTGACAGACCACTGTCACTTCCCATCATCCTTTCTGTATATCCTGCACTCGCCTGAAACACCCAACCACCCCACCACCCCCATACTCCTCAGCACGCAGCTCCACTTTCTAGCCAGCGCAATTATTTTTTTTTGACAAGCCATCCATCAGCCTTAACTTTAAAAGCACTTTCTGCTGATATCCATTGTTAAAGCCCCCTAGCCTTTCTTTTTCTCCCCGGAGCGCCTGCATGAGAAAATATGATATCAGACATGCAACCTACCAAACCATGTAAATTCACTTTGTTCTCAGCTATGTTTCCAATTTCACGTCCAATTTTTCGGTACATTATGCGTAGTTGTTGTGCCTAATATGATGTTGTCAAATCCCATTAAAGTGCAGTGCCTTGCGTGGCTTTAAAAAACAGGTTACAATTTGTAATCCATAAAGTGGGAGAAGAGCGCAGTCAAAAAGTCAAGCCGAATCCCATTAAAATTATCTGTTCGATTGTGACGTCCAAGGGTGGAGTAATTTGGAAGCATTAGCAGAGACACACATGAATGTGTCAGTGCGCCAAATAATGGCGAGCGAGGCGAAGGCACCGCGGCTCTGCGAGTCAATAAAGCTCTCCAGCTGGTGACACAAATGTGATGCTAATCTACGGAAATTAATACGGAACTTTCTTGCTTGAGAGGAAATTCTGCTTCGCCGTTGAGTCATTTGGTGCACTTCCACTTGGCCCAAATCTGTGTCTGTCGGTGAAAAAAAAGGCTGTCCGCGTCACTCCACTCGCTTCCAATCACCTCTGTCTGGTGTGTTCGGGCCGTCATGAATGGCGTGTGCATAATGAAGTGTTTGCTTTTTGCCGCGCAAATGACACAGCCTCTCATTTATCCAACAAGCGTGACCCAGCGTGACCATCTGAGCAAAATGCAGCCATGCTGCTAGGATCTGTCACGTAAAGCTGCTCATTTACTATTCATGCTTCTGCACTAAATGCACACAATATACATGCTCTAATTCATCCTGGACATGGGAACTGCCCTGAATTAGAACACTGGGCGCATACCATTTGCTTTTGGCTAATTTTCTTTTTCTTTTTCTTTTTTTATTTAGCCATTTGCTTTACAGGTGTTAAAGAGTAGTCCCTCTCTGAAGGTATGTCATCCACAAAAATCATAAACAGCACTCAATACAGACGAACATGCTCATTCACACATAAAAGTATACGTACGTCCCAACTGACTTTGTAACAATGTACATTCCTGGGTAAAATCAGGCTAAATGTTAAGCTTGTTATGGTCATAATAAGAAATCATTGCCTTGCAGGTAAACTTATGTACAGCTTTTTATAGAAAGGTCAGTGTTATTCTATTCAATGTAATGAATCCAGACATCTGTAAAATGTGACATTTAATCATTATACAAAAAGACTATAGAAGTGAATGTCCCTGTTTCTAGCATTGCAGCAAAACAAGCTAATATTGGCACAAGAGCTTTTAGGAGTGCATTTGTTTTATTCGTGCTCGTTTTATGATCAATAATATGGTGTTAAGACCATTAAAAGCCTACTATTTTGACATTCAGAGGCTTGACCCGCATTTATTTATTTTATTTTGGCCAGGAATGTACTTTTAAACACAAGCAACACACAAGTACATTTGAAAATAGTGTAGCGTATATTATTATTTACTTTGCAAAACATGCTAACCAAACTGTATCGAAATTGACAACCAAACTGAAAAAAAAAATAATAATAAAAAATGACACTTTTAGGAAGAAAACTCAATATTCCAACTTTACATTCAATAATTCATTTTCTCCCGCTTATCCGTAATTCGGGTCGCGGGGGCAGCAGTCTAAGCAGGCCCCCGCCTTCGACTGCTGCCCAATCCTCACAGCACCGTCCCTTACGGTCCCTCCTGCAGGTGGTGAGCCCACGGGAAGGCGGCTCCACGTCACTCCGACGTCACGGACCTTGATATTTCCCTCGTAAGGGATCCAACTTTACATTTCATTCTTAATTCCTAAAGAATTACAGTATGGAATGGCCTTTAGCTTTAGCCATGTACGTTAATCTTATTTACGCAAAGGGAATGCTTACTTAAAGTTTCTAGAAAGATTCGGAGAGGCAGAAGTGAGCTTTTCTGCAATGCTATACATCAGTATTAGTGAAATTCTTAAACTTTGAAATATCAAATACATCCTTAAGCCTCCCTGTACAAAAAAAAAAAAAAAAGAAAGAAAGAAAGGAAACGCAATTAACGAGCTGATATCACCATGAATCTGGCGGAGTTAATGAATATCAAATTACACAGAAAGCTTTATAAATCACCATTAGCCGGAATTTTAATTGATCTAACAATTAAACATGACAAATGCTATATACACTGAATCTTTACTTTATTCTTTCAAATAGGGAACTATTTATCTTGGTATTGTGCCTTCATAGCTAATTTCACATAGTGTGTGTAGCTAATTAACAAGGACAGACGGCATTACAAGCAGAGGATCATTCCTGTTGTTTACAGCGGGGTGCCTTCTGTTTAAAAATGATTCCTCGGGCTCTCTGGCTGCCTCCTAATAACTCCCTTTCGTTTTACCTTTCTAGACAAACACCAACTTTCCAGGCAGCAATTTCTCATACAGGTATATTATTCTTCTAACTACTGCTTGGGGAGTTTAGGGGCATCATTTAGGAAGATGTTATAGCGTGTGTACATAATCCCTGAGCGAAACCTAATGAAGTCCTAATATCTAATCCACGCTACTCAGACAGTTCCAGAAACCGCAGTGACACGTAGTAGTACACAGAATCACACAAGTGCTGAGATAAATTCAGCTTTGTCTGCACAGCTACCATCTATACCAGTGAGAATATATTTCCAGATTCCTTATCACTTGATTATATTGATCCGTTATTGAGAACATGTACTTGTCTAAAGGCTGGTAAAGATGGACTACCTGGTTATATATTGGTAGCTGGAGAGAGTTGTTTTGTTTGATTGTTTGGTTGAATGAAATGTTATTTTTGTGTTTATTTCGTATTTGAGCATTTCAGCATTTGATATTACCTTCATCCAGAACAATGTGAAGCTTTGTTCTGGATGAAGATATTTTTTTTATTTTCTTTACAAAAAAATAAAGTGTTCTGTTTTTATTTCTGGATTTTTCACTTACTGCTTAATTTATTGAACAGAAATATAAAAAATAAAAGTACTAAACTATTAGCAGACTAACCACAATCCACAAATAGAAAATGTAGAAAATATGAAGTGGTATCAAAAGCTTTAGAGATTAGCTCTGTTTACAAGAAAGTACTTGATTTATCGACATGTAAACACGATCACCTTCAAAACAGACCCCTTGCACAACAATGCAATACCACTTCTGTAATGTGTCCTGGAAGTTTTCTTTTCTAAGCGTGTCGAGCACTTTTGAGCTGGGAGACGAGAGATCATGTTGTTTCCGAAAAGAAACTCAAGTTGGCACCCTGACTTATGAAGGTCGGTGCTCCCTGTGACTGTGCGTGCAGCCTCGTGCTGCCATCTGTTGGCGTGTTACAAGACTAGCCTCGAAACCTTTTGGTACCGGCTCGTAATCTTGGATCATATATACTCATTTAGCAATTTGCTCTTTCATTCATACATTACTTTTTTCTTACACTTACTGTGCGCCATTGAAATCCCTGCAAACACACACACACGCACACAAGGTACCAGAGTGTTTACTTAGGTTTACTGATTGCTGACGTCTCGGATCATGCCGTGGAGACACCTGCCTGTCTGTGGGCCTCTGACAGCTCAAGCAGCAGCAAAGCATCAGCATATGGTTATCAATGATCCAGATGGCTTCTCCATGTCTGGAGATGGATAACTTTTCTCCTCGCTTATCAAACACTAGTAATTAGCCACAATCAAGTAGGTGTTAATTAAGCATAATGAAACAGTTCCTATTCAGCCTGTGTCTACTATTAGCCACTTACGGATGATAATAACAAGTGGCGGGGTCGGTGAGTAATCTCGCCGCTGTGCTGAAGGCCCCGGGAGCAGGGTGTGGGTATTAGTTCAGCTTATGATGGCTGTGTTTTGTCTGTGAGTTTGGCAGATTTAAGCCTGAAAAAGTCCTGATTTGCCAGGCTGTCACAGCTGCTGGGGGAGGAACAAAGAGGAGCTAGACTCCTGATGACAACATTTCAGGGGGGTTTGTCATCCTTTTTGAAAGGATAGCCATTAATCAGTGTGACCCCTGCCTACCACCACGCCAGCGCAGCACCTGCAGGCCGGCCGTGTTTCGGGAAGAAATTAAAGCTGTAAATTTCGCTAACTTCATGTGCATACGCCATGCACACAGGCGCTGAAGATCCACCTCGCTGCAGGTCAGCAACATTAATAAACCACTGAACACGATTTCACCGGTTCCCTAAAGGTCTTTGCACAACTTGAAATAAAACTAAAAAAAATTATCGAAAAACAAACACAATTTGGCGATTTTTGTTTTAATGACAGCTGCTACAAAAAGATATCTTTCAAAAGATCGCAATACACATGACATGACAGGCAAGAAATAAATAATTATGTTGTCATTCGCATAAAATTAATGTGATTACATGTTCCCATCAGCTCATAACATAACTTTCAGCACTTACCTATTTATGGAGATTCATCAACAGCAGCAGCAGCGGCGGCAGTAAGCATAAACATGAAAGAGAAGAGGAGAAGAAAAAAACGTCAATCATCCGGGAGCATCATTTAGATCCACTGATTAATGTGTCTCCCCCACCTGTCACACATTGCTTTAAATAAAGGATGTAATGAATAGGTTGACAGTAAGATAACGCTGGCATGCACTAAAATCATGCATTCGGTGACACATTTCAAAGCATGAACAATGTCTAAAGTAACTGCTGTGACATGATCGCTGATGAGATTGGTGAACTCTGCTATCTTCTAAGCCGCATCTACAGGCTTTTTCTTCATTTTAGTTATTATTTTGTTGAATTGCGCGACATTTTTTCAACGCAGACTGTGCGTTCGGTTTATATAACGGTAACGTGTACAAGAATATTCGCTTGTATGTTAGCAGAGAAGGGCTTGGGTTGGAATTGGCAGCTTCATTAGAAAGGACGCAGGCGAGGCGTCAATACGGATGGCGATAGGACATGCTGAAAAGTTGAAATGTAAAAAAAAAATTAAAAGAAAACACGGAAGTCGGGCCGTTGTACTGCAGGACGGTTCATAATTCAATATATCACATAGAACCAAAGCTGTTCAGGCAGGATATGACACTTCTGTTATTATTTGCTAGATAAAGGAACATGGTCTTTTTTTTATGCTCATCAAATAGTAATGTAATTGCATTTCCACACAGGCTGGGATACAAGGGATCTGTAGTGTTTCACAGCATGTCAGCTGAGAGAGAGAGAGAGAGAGAGAGAGAGAGAGAGAGAGAGAGAGAGAGAGAGAGAGAGAGAGGGAGAGAGAGAGTGAGAGAGAGATTGCATAGCGCCAAGATATCTCACACGAATTAGAAAGAAAAAAAAAATCAATGCCTCAACTACTAGTTGACAAGCACGGATACTGCAGTGCTCTATTCCCTCCTCTTATATTCTCTTTAGTGACGGCAAAGTACTCGTGACATCACTTCATTAGAAAACAAAGAGAATGATGTGTGCTTTTAATGTGTGAGGAAACGAAAATTGTTCCCGAACAGTTTCGCCGTGTCGTTAACAACGTTCGCATCCATCCCAGTCGTCGCTCTCCGGGGATCTTTCCTGCGTTTCGAGTCCTGTTCCTGCGGGTGAGGTGTATTGTTTACTTCACACCGTCTATTGACACTTTGACACCCTAAATGCGAAACGTACGGTCCATCCGCCCCGGACGTGTGATCCGTTATGGCATTTGGTGACAGTCACATTGTGCGCTGCAGGACGGTGTGATCGCTTTATCCTTCCTGCCCTTCAGGTGGGCTGAGAGAAAGAGAGAGAGAGAAAGAGAGAAAGAGAGAGAGAGAGAGAGAGAGAGAGAGAGAGAGAGAGAGAGAGAGAGAGAGAGAGCGAGAGAGAATCTGCATCACTCTGAATGAGAGTGTTTGCTGACAGAGTGAGTGAATGCAGATGAATGCACTGTGAGTTGTAGAGCCGGGGATCACGGCCTTATTGGACAAAGAGGAAGCAGTGTCCGAGTCTGCGCTCTCTACTCCTCTGACTCGTACTGTAAATCACAGCCTCACCAAAATGGGCCCAATTACAAGGGGTCAGTGTGGAAAATCGCCCACTTCATGTACAGTCGGTCATTTTTCCAGGACGATGCATGAACCTCACATAAGAGTAAATCACTCTCAGCGAGAGGCGATAATTACCGGATCCATACTCCATTTTCAGCCTTCAAAAGAGAAACAGAAGCCCCGCTGTCAACAACCATAACACTGCTGGGAAAGTGACCGACTCCAGTCACACTGTCTTTCCAGCAATGGCAATGGTGGACTTTTTCAGAAATGTGAGTTATGACTTCCACTGAGAACACGAAGAGCTTCTTACACAAGCTAAACTTTATCTGGAGTAGATTTAACAATATATAAAGCAGTGAGGCAAAATGCAAAATACATGAGCAAACTACCAAAAAAAAGGAAAAAGAAACCCCACAATCCAAAAAATACAACAGCAAAACTAAAAACACAAAACAGAATTAAAAAGAACAACATACAGCCAAACAACACAACATTAACACTAATAACTAACTACACAACTAATAACTAATAACACAACAGCTATACAAAAACCAACAGCAAAACTAATAACACAACAGCTATACAAAAACCAACAGCAAAACTAATAACACAACAGCTATACAAAAACCAACAGCAAAACTAATAACACAACAGCTATACAAAAACCAACAGCAAAACTAATAACACAACAGCTATACAAAAACCAACAGCAAAACTAATAACACAACAGCTATACAAAAAACCAACAGCAAAACTAATAACACAACAGCTATACAAAAAACCAACAGCAAAACTAATAACACAACAGCTATACAAAAAACCAACAGCAAAACTAATAACACAACAGCTATACAAAAACCAACAGCAAAACTAATAACACAACAGCTATACAAAAATCATTGCAACTGATAACACAACAGCTATACAAAAAAAACAACAACAGAAAAAATAATACCAACTATATAAGAAACAACAGCTATACAAAAGACAACAGCAAAACAAATAACACATTGGCCATATAAGAAATATATATATATATATATATATATATATATATAATATTTCTATATATATAAACAGTTTAACGCTGATGTGATTGTGTTGTTGTGTTTTGTTTGTTCATGTATTTGGTTTGACAGCTGAATGAAAGCGTGTGTCTGGGCGTGTCGGTGTGGACGTGTGTGTGTGTGTGTGTGTGTGTGTGTGTGTGTGTGTGTGTGTGTGTGTGTGTGTGTGTGTGTGTGTGAGTGTGAGTGTGAGTGAGTGACACTGCTGGTGTGCTGGATGTTGTATTAAAGGGCAGGTGATGATGAAGCCGGGGCGTAGGCAGTGATATAGAGGAAAGGCCGAGTGGGCTGCAGGATGTGTGTATTGACAGGGCTGAGAGACGAGAGAGAGCGAGAGGCCTGGAGTCAGTCACCTTGGCCCTCAGCGCAATGTCAGTCAGCTCCTGGCCATCACTCTCCGCCACTGTCCACAATATTATTTAAAGCCAAACAAATATCAGCGCCTGAATGTCATCACAAGGACACACAGGCCGCCTCTCATCTAAACTAATCAGTGTCCGGGTTTAAAATCACCCCCTCGCCTGCCCCTGCCTTCAAATCCATCTTCACCCGTCCAGCCCTGTGTGACAACGGCATCAGCGCTCAGCCCCTTCACACACACACACACACACACACACACACACACACACACACACACACACACACACACACACAGGCACCTGCACCAGATTTACTGTCACCGCTTGCCACCGCACTGCGATTTATCGGCATCCGTTGTCAGCTCCCCTTTCAAGAAAGTGCATGTAGAATTAATTTTAACTGCGTGCTAATGTTAAATATTCTGGAAACAGTAAATTTCACGCTAGGTGATGCTTAGAAATGCACGTGCATATATCAAGATCTCGAGGAAAGGGGGGAATGAGTTGGTTTTACGACAAGAGGTTACAATTTAATAAGCGGCAGCTTCTAACGACTCCATCTCACCCATTAATTGCTAATACTTTATGCAGAGAAACTACTTCTGGCCATTATGTAATGCATCAAAAGTTAATTTCATTTGATTGTTTTTATTACTTAATCACACTGCCGGAATGAAACCTCAGAAAGACGGATGCTGTGTTGATCGACATCCATATGCTAGTAGCAAGCAACAGCAAATTCGGAATCTCCTTTAGACATTATTGAGGGGAAAAAAAAGAAAGAAAGAAAAAAACCTCTGTGCTTTGAGCTGTAACAGCAGAACACGCTTCAACACCAGACTGTCGTAATCAAATCAATGTGATGAAAATGAAAATCCCAGGCCTCAGCCATTTCTAAAAACTGCTCTTTTAAGCACATATATATTTCTAATGGATTATAATGGATTATACGTAATGTATAATGTATTAAGGGTATACATTATTACGATGTTGTCGGATGGTTTCGATGCTTTTTGACCACATCAGGTTTAAAAAAAAAAAAAAAAAACGATCTTGCCAATAAACATGTAAATTTGATCGATATGTGCTCACATTTTTTTTTTTCTTACCCCCTTTTTCAATAACTGCTGCAATAAAAATCTCAGCGGCTGCGAGCGACTATAAAAGTGTGTAAAATAAATTAGGAGAACATAATGAGAGGACGCCAACAACTTCTCCATAAATATAACATAACGAGCACAACTAAAATGTCACGGAATCAAGTAAATCAATTCTGTTGAGACAGAGGTCCTTTATGTTCACCGCATGCAGCCATGTTCATGCCTATTTTTACAGAAGGGTCGGATTCGAATTCCTCAATATACACCAGGAGCCAAACGGAAATCTAGTAGCAAATACTGGTTTCCCATGATTCATCATTCAGCATCCTTGGCATTCATAGTTAGCCTTCTGATTGGCTCCGATTTCTGATTGGCTCTCAAGGAAAAAAAAAAAAAGAGTTCTGCATTTAGAAAGTTGAATGAAAAAGTCATTCTCAGATAAACTTTAACCATAACATTTATTCCAAATTCCAAACAATGCATGTAAATCAAAGTCAACACACCCTAACAAATGTCTAAAAATAACCTGTTTATTAAAACAGAATCTTGGGTTTTATTACCTTTTTTTTTTTTTTTTTTACAATCTCGAAAAAAAACCAAACAACTAGCCACATTTTCTCTTTATAAGGCTGCCTCATAAAAGCATCTCGATCATAAAGCCCCGGTGCTATTATCGCACCAGGATACTTCTCTCCACGACCGCCTCAGTTCATTTGCAGGCTAGCTGGCTAATCTTTGAGCAGGCACTTGACCTTATGAGAACCCCTCATATGTTACAAACCAGGTGAATAACATAAAGCGCAGGAACGCAATTATTCAAAGATGCCTTCTAAAAACGACTCCCGTCAGCTAGGGGACGACCTAATACCAGCGCGTGATTGATGAGTCTGTTGCCCGCGGTGAATAAAAGCTCTTTCCCCCTAAAGTCTTTTCCCCCTGAAGAGGCATCCAATCTGAGACCAACACCTGTTTACGCTCCAGCCATCTCATTTTAACAGAAAGGTGACGCTCTAGAGCTAAAGAAAAACATACATAGGGATGATACAGCTACAGATATGCAAACAGGACCAGGACTGTACTTAAAATCAGGATAAATGAGCCGTTGGAACAAATAAGCTATGATTAGAATACAAAAATACAATTCTCCAATGCAGATATACAGTCACCTGAAAGTTTATTATTATGAGCCCCTGTATGCCTGTGCATTCATTCTCAATTATCCACACAGTTAACAATAATAATGATAAAAATTAATATCATACAGACACAGGTCAGGAGCTTAAAACAGTCTCTATATATATTCTGCGATGCAATTTCTGCTCACCACAGTTTTTATAAATTTCCCCTCTACAAACAAATGAACAGTCTAGAATATTTATGGTTGGTTTATTTTAAAATCCAGAAAAAAATACAACATTAAAGATGATTATAAATGAATTTGTTTTTGATCAGGTGAAATAAGTATTTAATCCCCTACCAACCAGCAAGAATTCTGACTCCCACACACCCAAATTAGTCCTGTCCCTTTAAGAAAGAACTCCTAATATTAACTCATTATGTGTATAAAATACACTTGTCACAGAATCAACCTCTTCCATTCAAACCTTCCACCACCATGGGCAAGACCACAGAGCTGTCAAAGGACTTCAGGGATGAAATTGTAGACCTGCTTAAGTCTGAAATGGGCTAAAAGACCATCAGATTGTTGCCTTGGCCTTTTGTTTTTGGTCATCGTCAAGCTGGAAGACACATCCACCAACTATCTTCAGTGTTCTGACTGAGATCAGGAGGTTCTCACATGTTCTGTTCTTTGACAGTGGAGTGCCTCCAAAAATGGCAAGTCGAGTTGATGCCAAAGAGCTCAATTTTGATCTCATCTGACCACATCACATCCTCCCAAACCTTCTCTGAATCATTCATGTTTATTGGCAAACTACAGACACGTCTGTTCATGTGCGTTATTAAACAGAGCCTTGGTGTGTTACCAATGGTTTTCTTGGTGACTGTGGTCTCAGCTCCCTTGTGATCATTAACCATCTCCTCCTGTGTTATTCTGGGCTGATCCTTTAACTTTCTCAGAATCATCATTACCCCATGAGGTAAGATTTAGCATGGAGCTCCAGAGCGAGGGCGATTGACATCTTGTATTTCTTCTATTTTTGAATTATCACACCCACAGTGGCCTCTTTCTCTCCAAGCTTCTTGCTGATGGTCTTGTATCCCATTCCAGCCTTGTGCAGGTTTAAAATCTCATCCCTGACATCCTTTGACAGCTCTGTGGTCTTGCCCATCGTGGTGGAAGGTTTGAATGGAAGAGGTTGATTCTCTGACAGGTGTATTTTATACACATAATGAGTTAATATTAGGCGTTCTTTCTTAAAGGGACAGGACTAATTTGGGTATGTGGGAGTCAGAATTCTTGCTGGTCGGTACGGGATCAAATACTTATTTCACTCGATCAAAAACTAATTCATTCATATACAATATTAATGTTTTATATTTTTCTGGATTTAAAAAGAGTATTATTTATCTCTCTGTTAAACCCAACCTAACATAAAAATTCATATATAGACTGTTCAATTCTTTGTAAGGGGTAAAATTACAAAATCAGCTGGGGATCAAATAATTATTTCCTCACTCTACCTGTCCTGGCAGAATGGACCAGTCGAGCCATTTTCTTCTAACGTCTGCAGAACTACTTTTCTGTGAACGTTATCTTCTATAACCTTCATGTCAGCTTGAACCTCGGCCTTTGTCCTTTGACCTTGCTCATTAACAACGACTTGTTGCCTACTTGATGTTTTTTGCACCATTTTGTGTAAAACTCTAGAGACTGTTGCGTGTGAAATTCCATGAAACCAGCAGTTTTGGAAACGACTTAAACCAGCCCACTAACAACCAATATGCCATCAACAACCCTGTCATTTTTAGTATCAATATCATAGCATATTTTACCCTATTTTAATTATTTATTTATTTCTTATTATTAAACTATTATTAACAAACAGAAACACAATACAATAATACCCATATTATAACAGTTCAGCTTCAATAATCCAATAAGTCAAATAATCATAACAATAACAATATATCTGAAAATGAATGAAACAAAAATATAAAAAAGAAATAAATCAATAAATAATTAAAAATAAAATAAAATTCTCAGCCCGTCATGAACCTCTCAAAAAGTATAAGTAAACCACTTGTTCAGTAAATATGAATGCTTATTGAAATACAGATTTTCCCTTATATACAATATAAAAATATAATCTCTTGTAGACTGGTTGGTAGATGTTCCAAAACAAACACCCCCCCCCCCCCCCCACACACACACACACACACACACACACATCTGTTCAAACATGGCACTATCTCCCCTAACCACTGCTCTCCATACGCAATATTGGATACCAGAGAGAAAGTGATGGGGGTCTTAAGTAAACCCACTCGAATAGAATGCACTTTCTAGCGAGTATCAAAAGCTTATCACAGAGTAGAAATCGGTTAGCAGTTAGCAATGTCTTTTGCTGGCAAACCAAGAATTTTTTTTTTATAAAATCCCATCTTCCTGATTTTAAGCACTGTGCTGGTGGGATGTGACGAGCTGATTGGCTAAACTGAATCAATTAACAGAAGTGCTCCTGCTACAATGACTGGCATAAAGGCATGGAAATCTAAAGAGCACACCCCAAATATGTTTTCCTGAACGCTGCGCATTTAATGTTACTTATTCATCTCATAAAAGCAGTGCACCGGCACGACGTGTTCCAAAAAGCAATACGATCAGCAGTAACAGCGACTCCCTAAAAGACACCCCATCAAAAAGATATACAATCGGTCGTTTTTCACCGGCATGCACGCTGAGTATTTTGTAGTCCTGCACAAAGCTCAGCTATCAGATGTGCCTCTAGAGGTAGGTTGTTTAAGGAACAATTAGGATGGTATACAAAGCCATTTGCAGGCAGTCTCGCTTCCTCGGTTCCCTAACTGGAGTACCTTTCAGGCCTGATTTATCACTCTGTCGCCTTCAGAAGGCAACATAATTAATAGGAGCATGGACTTCTAATTTCAATGACTTCCACAGCAAGTGGATTTCATTTGATTTATGATGGCTGGCGAGTTTGCATTTTATCAGTTCATTCAGTCATTATTTATGCTGATGACCAATTTCAATGGGTCGCTATCATCTAACTCACTACTAATCAAAGAGAATTAGGGTTCACTGCATTATTTAGAAGCTACTAATTTATCTTTCGGAACGAGGCGAAAAAATACACGCAGCCCTGCCTAAAAACCCAGCAGTGACTCCAGAGTTTAAAAAGCATGATTACCTTTAACAGGGTCAAAGCTCCCTGAATGAAACAATATATTCACACCTATATGGAGAAACTCAACTTCCATGCAAATGAAGGTGTACCGCCGTGCAACCCACTGCATTGCACTTGAGCTACAAGGTAAAGGCATTTAGCTTTAGTAGAATTAATTGACTTTTTAGATAGGATATGGAAGATGTGGTCCTATCCAAGCACAGCAAGACTTCAGTTAGTGCACACAAGACCATAAAAAAAAAAAAAAAAGAAAAGAAATACACGGCCGCAAAGTTTAGCAAATAATTAACCTGCGAAATAGAAAATTTTACAGTAAGAGATTAGGTATGACACTTTTTTCTTTTTCTTTTTTTAAGACTAAGTATCATCATAAAACATTTGGCAAGCAAGCAGAAAATGTGTGGGCTGTGTTGGAGCATTAAGCAGCGCTCGAACCGGACACGTAATAAAATCTACCTGGAGAACGAGCCCATGAGAACATGGTACGCGAAAGAATAAAAAAAGTTCTGGTAGCAGTTCATTTCACATCCCCCTCTATTCCATTTTCGTCTGTGCTGAGTTCATCTAAACCAAGCAGAACCCATGAATCCACCAATCTTGGAAGACTAGGCTAATAAAAAAATTATATATATATGTAGTATTTTGCCATAATGTTGATTACCAGGCCTGTTATATATTTTAAAGTAGATAAAAAGAAAGTTATACACAAAGAATCCAAAGACAGCTGATGATCCTAGAACATATTCACACATCAAGTCATTTGTTTGCAAGCATGAGACACCAGACACATAATATGCCCCGGATGACGGCATATGATATGGTTGATTATTGCACCTTCAATAAAGAAAGATAAGATATAACTGGAACACTGGAATTCAATTAATATTTTTTTTATTGTATTTCTATAGTGCTTTTTAACAGTACACATTGATACAACACAATTTTTTGAAATGAGGACCATTTTAATCCATTAAAGATTTTTTTCTCGTCTGAGGTGACGAGAAAAAAATCTGACTAGAGTCTGATCTGAGAATCTGACAATATAAAAAAAAATAAAAACACAAAATGGATCCTGTGCCATTATAAGTCACAGCGTCTACACCTGCAATCACTGTATTATGCCATTTATATCTATAAAAATTGTATTGCATGTTATCCATTTTGCTGTAACTAACTGCTAACTAGCCTGATGTTCTGCACTTTATACCTCGTACAGTCCACAATATCCTTACTTTCTATTATATTTTTAGATTTTTATCTCCTTGTATGCGAGTACATTTTAGTTCAGGTAAATTCGGTTTTAAGGTCACCGGGACACTCGTTTATTTCTGTTTTAAATAAAGCTTGATTAGTGAATGCATTTCTTAAGAGAACTGCCTTATATAAAGGTAAAACAATGCTGTTCATGATGGAAGGATGCTCAGTTTGAGCATCAGGGACTTAAAAGGTTATAGCAGAGGTTCTCAGATATAAGGTTTTAGTTTCTAGTATCCAAATGGGATTATCCCCAGAAGTACATTTCAGTCTTGGGCATACATTTGTTTACAATAGTAAGTGCAATCTTAGCATATCTAATGCAGGATGATCCACATCAATTGTTGAGATATCCAAGGAAATGAAGTTATTAATGAATAAACTAGGATTAAAAAGAAATTAAAAAAGAAAACATTATTTGACCTTAGAGAACCCTAACAAATTTGAATAGGAGGGAATTCAGTGTTAAAAATTCCTTTGTTGGTATTTATACTAATATAATTGTCCCAGGAGTAATGGTTCGCTGATGTCAAATGACATTTACAAGGAAATGGTTTAATTCAAAAAACCCTCATTCTGGCCACAGTGAGTGACACAGTTAATATTCACAAGAACTACCAATTTAGAGTGGAGCCGGCTCAAACATGACAGCGGTTTATGACTGGAATCAAACTTGCATCACACTCCTGCCAAAGATGTCTGGAAAACCAACCAAAATAAAAAGCCAAAATCAAAAGTCCTTGAAACGACCAAAACCGTAAATGATCTACAATCTGCTTTTTAGGTTACAAATCCAAAGAGTCTCATATACTTAACTAATATTTGAGCCACTTTATATGTGGTGAATTCGAAGTTGTGGAAACGAAGGAGACCTTACGCGGTGTCGAGATTGAAACCGAAGCATCTTTTGTTCCGAGGGGAAGTACAGAGATGAAATATGTCTGCTTCAAAGATTTGACAACAAATCTAGCACTCATGATCAAACCCCATTGGTTAGCTGTTCTCTTTTGCTGATTTTGTAAATGATAAATTGCATTCGGTAAAGCAAGCGAGACTAAACAGTCCCGACGTGTTTTTATTGACTTGCATGGGGACATATGCGTGTAATCGCGTTTGTGGGTAAACGTGTAAAATTGTATCCGGAGAAAGAGATGTGGGCGGCCCTCAGGAATCTAAGAACCTGCATTGAGATTTATTGGCAGCAGGATTCTTCTGGGCTCGAGCATTACTCATAGTACACGCTCCGTGTCAGGGATTGTTTAGAAAATGAGACAGCTTCGGTGGAGACAAAGCTCTGACAACGCGGCCTGAGCCATGTGACACGAGCCCGGTTCGCCGGTACTCTCCCAACACCTCAGCCATTCGGCAGATCCTTGATAAACGACTACGTCAGATAAGACGGCGCGTGCAATTACTCGAGCTCTCGAGCGTCTGCATCTACAAAGAGGCCCCTGATTTCCTTCTGTCTTACTCGTCAGTTCACTCTGTCACACTGTACAATAAAGAGATCCTCCGCATCGCTTACAACAAGGAAAAAAAAGCCTGCAAATGAGGCTAAACTGGACTACCACTTCACAGGCAGGGCGATCCATTTCGCAAGATCTAGTCAAACAACTTCAGGCTAATTGAGAAGCCGCTTTCAATAAAAGGACGCCTATTCGGTTTTGACGCGAGCCGAGTAATACGCCGCACACACAATAAGTGCTGTCTGATGTCAGCCCGTGTTTACAAAAGACATACCCGCAGTGACTCCGAAGGCCCTGTAAGCTTGTTTATTCAGCAATTTCCACAGCCGCTCTCACTTTCCCTGCTCTTATTTAGGCGAAAACAAGAGAATCACCTTCAGCTTTATTAATGATGGTCCTCTGGTTCAAAGATGCCTGTGGAAAAAAAAAAATATCTCAACATCTGTTTGCTGCACTCACTTCTCAGCGGGGCTGCAACTATTTCTCATGCTTAATGATGCTCATCCACTCTGCAAGTTTTTACGGACAAATGTGTCTCCAGTCACATTCATCATACTGAATGAGTGCTTGTGATGAGGCGTCGGCTGGCCTGCTTCGCTCTTTCAACTACACTTTAACAAACGACAGCCTCCGCTATGGTTTTTCATCCACGAGATATTATTTAAATTCATATATATATATATATATATATATATATATATATATATATATATATATATATATATATATATATATATATATATGAATTTAAATAATGAGCCGGCCAAGGAACGAGAGGAATCGGCAATGACGCCTACCAACAGAAACCTCATCGAAAGTGACCGGGAATACCGCAATGCCTGTAATGCCTCTAGGATGCCAATCCATACGCGTGTCACATCCATGGCATAAGTTCAAACCCCTGATGATAGGCGTTATCTTCAAACTAGCTTTTTTATTTTTTTTTTTCCTTTGTGCTCAGCTACGCTGCTTATACAGAACATATCCCCGAGGACGGACATGAAAGGCGAGTGCAAAAGTGTGTACGAACCAAGAAAACGTTCTCTTGAACAAACAACGCATTAGTCATACATCTCATCCCTGCAGTTGAGGCTAATAAACAGCGCTGCGTTTGATCTGCAGCTGGTTATGAAGTCAGAGAGTGAATGGCTCGAACAGACGCGTGCTAAAATATCGAGACGCGCCGTCTGCTTTTCTAGAGCATGGGAAACCAAGTACTCTGTGCAGTTCCAGGGAACGCTGAAATACAGTAAATAAGCCCCTAAATGGGGTCATTATAGTAAAAGGCTGCATCAGAAGCTGTGGCTTCCCAACGACCACGGAGAGAGTGTTACTGGTAATACTGACGCGACGCTACTATCCCACATCATAATTACAGCATATTACACTGAATAAAATGCATCGCAATGCCACAGCCATGTTGAAATGAGCATTGGAACCGTTTTAATCTTGTTTTATACAAGTAATCAGGTTATTATGAACCTGAACATGAACTAGCAGACCCAAACCTGTTCTGACATAGCGATGCCATTGTGCACAAAGCGAGTTCCATGAAGATATAGTTTGCATGGTTTGGAGTGGAAAATCTTGAGTGGCCTGCTACAGAGCTCTGATCTCCCTTTCATACACCTTTGAGATGAATTGAAAAACTGACTGCACCTTCTTAGGCCTTCTCACCCTACATCAGTACCTGACCTTACTAACATCCTTGTGGCTGATGAACACAAATGTCCACAAACACACTCCAAAATCTAGTGGAACATCTACTCAGAAAAGTGTAAGTTATCATGATAGCAAATGGGGACTAAATGTGGAATGAGATGTTCAAGAAGCATATAAAATCCTTATGGTCAGGTTTCCACAAACTGTTCTTACAGTAGTACCAGTCAATTGTTTTTGTACTTATTATCTATGTTTTAATCCACACCACATAGAGTCTGAATACGTTTCCTGAATAAATTGCCAAGCTCTTTTACAGATAAGACAATCTTGTCATCTATTAATCCTTTAACATCCCTACCACACAACTACCAATATCATAGAGAAGTAGTCATTTTGATAAGAGTGTAAACAACACATACTCCTTGATGAAAAAAATCATATCTGGTTATTAGAAATGCATTTTGTTACCTCAGGGGTCATTTTAACACTCAAGCTAGCATTGTGGCCACCATAATTGTGTGGATCATTTGTTTATTGTACAGTAAACAAGATCATTGTTTGAAAAAGCCGATTAAGTAAACACTGATGGTCTACAGAAGAAAAGTTAAAATCATTTGTATTCAACTGATGGCTTTCTGTTCAAATTATCCCAGGAAAAGAAGTATTGCACTTCTAATAAAACTATAGGATAGCTGAATTTTTGATTGAATTTTTAAGCATCTAATCAATTTAGATAGAAGAGTCTATGTTGGCTGCTTTGGAAGTGTGAGGTGTGATTGTGAAAGCGAGCAAATCTTATGTAACACATGCTTTGTGCTTTTGTTAATACTAGCAGTCCAGCAAACAGCTGTGAACCTCAACTGGACTGAGAGGAATAAATCATAGCTTGGTAAGCAAAACAGGCACAGCATGAAGTCTGGCCCGTGGCTAAAAAAATTTGACAAGCATAAATGAGGAACAGCTATTTATCCATATCGCTAACCCCCCACCCCCCACCCCCATTCCCTCTGCTGGGCCGCTGGGCTACTGGTTTACCCCAGAAATCGTAGAGAAGATTGTATGTCACGTCTCTGGAACATAAGTCATAATTATACACATTACACTCCTGGTTCCGGCTAATTTATTTTTTATTTTTTTGACAGCACAACAAAAACAAAGCGAGGTATAGGGCCGCAGATATCGATTATTTTATTACTTTTTTTTTATTTATTAAAGAGCAACACAAGAAATACAAGAGAAAATAAGACGTGTCTCTAAAAATGAACACGTGATTTGTTTCCTTTATAGATCAATTAAAAAAAAATTTAATCTCTAAAAACCCATTTAAGGCATTTAATTAATTACATCAAAATGCAAATACAAATATAAATTTAAAAAATGTTATTATTCAAAAAAAAAAGTATTATTTTCAAACTATTAAAAAAAAAGAAAAAAGTTAATGCACTGTTTGGTGTTTTCCTTATGTTTTAGATTGAAATGATCCCAAACTTCGGAAACTTTCTTTTGGCCTGAATCTTCTCCTCACCTCTCACTGTTTTCTCCACGTTCCTCCATTTCTGCAGCGTCTTCTGTGTTACCTGTACAGGCGTCTTTTTTATTAACATGACGTACACACAAAAGGTGGCTGAAAACGTGCGTATGCCACTTTCCACGCAAAGGTTGTGAAAAAAAAAAAAAAAAAAAAACTGGACAGGAGACAGTGCGCACCTGTAAGTGAACTCTGAGCTCTGCGTACGCACAACATGGAAACACAGAAGGCGAAAAGGGGAACTAGCGAAACAGAAACTTTTTTGCTGATGCATTTTATATTTTAAAGAAGACGACAAAATGTAGATATACATCATATGTCCAAAGAGTCTTGGGACACCTGACCTTTCCTGCTCTATGCAGTTCTTCTAAAAATCTGTTACCACAAAGCTGAATAATAAGCACAATAAAGCAGGATGTCTTAGGATACAGCAGCATTGCAATTTTGCATTCACTTGAACTTAGAAACACAAACATGTTCCAGCATGGCGATGCCCCTGTGCACAAAGTGAGCTCCTTGACTATATGGTTTACATGGTTTGTAGAGGAAGATCTTGAGTGACCTGCTATTGAGCTCTGATCTCATCTCTACTGAACACCTTTGTGATGAATGTGAACACTGACTGCACCCAAGGCCTCCTCACTCTACCTTTACTAACATCCTTGTGGCTGATGAACACAAATGTCCACAAACACACTCCAAATTCTACTGAAACATCTTCCCAAAAGAGTGGAGGAAAGTATATGTGATGCTCAAAAGCACATATACTTATGACCAAGTGTCCGCGAACCTTTGCCAACACAATGTAAAGATAACAAAAAGTTATGTGTTATTTATATTCTAAATATGCAAAGATGTGTTTTATTGCTAATTATCAGCCAATAGGATCTCACCAGTCAGTATAGGTCCAAATCTTTAAGAATAGTGCTGGGGGCTCAGACACACTCTCCCAGGTTAAGGGCAGATTAAAGACGTATCTTTTTAGCGAGTCCTACACATAACACACATCACAAAAATACTTGTGCTCCAGTACATCTAATCACATGCACATTATCAACTTGTGCTTGTTAATATCATGAACAGCAGCTACGCTAATTTCTCTCCACTGCTTCTCTTTCTCTCCCCATCCCGAGGCATCCTGAGGTTGCGCCAGCTCCAGTAACGTCCCACCTCATGAAGATTATGGACCTTTAAAGAAGTAGATGCCGACCCCACAAACATCCCGAACCATCTAGAGACGTACCAGCGCCATTAGGATTCCACCTCATGTGGAGTTTGGACATTGGACCTCTTTGAGTGTTTAAAGGCTCTGGCATGTTGAAGCTGGTGTTGGATCTATGATGATCCGAGCTATTTTTTGAGTTGCTTAGTAGCTCCTGGTTCCATAAATTCAAATGACTGTATAAAACTGTAGCAAGGACATTACACATAATCTTACACTCCGGTGCTCATGGTGGTTCTCGTTCTCCTGTGTTTTGTATCGTTTTTTAGACTATAATCACACTCATAATATCACACAAATGAGGATCCTCTTTTGAGTCTGGTTCCTCTCAAGTTTTTCTTTGCCACAGTCAGGGATAAATACACATCATAACTGTTAAATTCTGTAAAGCTGCTTTGAGACAATGTCTGTTGAGGAAAGCTCTATAGAAATAAACTTGAACAGTGTCTTTTTTTTTCATTCAAAGATGGGTAGTGTCCAGAGTTTTGCTTATTAATTAATTGGATTCTTTTTATTGTGGATATGTTCCCGTTGGGAGAATTAGGAATTAGCCAGGATGCCTTCGTTATGATAGCGAAGCACCTCTGATGACGATGTTTTTTACAGTGAGTTATAAGATAACGCTTATTTTGTGTAAGCTCATGCCAGAGAACAGACCTAGAAAATTGATTCGATGCACTAATCTACCACCACAACTGATGGTAATTTCATTAACTGATGCAAGAAACACAATCAGCGAGCGAAACATGAAGTGGTAGATGTTTATTAATTTGCATGCAGTGCCGTGTGATGAAAATGTTACAGGACTGAAAAGCACATTACTCCAATTTCGCTCAGCCAACGTAGCGGCAAAGTTCAGACGCGCGTTCACAGCAAATCAGTTTTTTAGGCAACCCACAGGCTACAAGTGCAACACTGTTATATGAAGCATTTATAATTCATGTGTGTTTGACTTAGTGATATGTATAAACCTCATAAGAATTTTAATGTGGCTGAATCAATATAAAAAAAATGAAAAAAACCCAAGAAGGTTGTTTTTCCTTTTGCAAAAATTAGTTCTGAGACTGAAAGGAAAACTAAGTCTGGTGTGAAAGTTTGCGGGGGGAAGTGTATTTTGGGGGAACTTTTCATCTTTTTTATTTCGATGCCTTATTGATTTCGGTTCACGGCTCTTACCGAGGCTATTAACCAGCCCTACTAGTGGCAGCTCCGTTTCGTCCGATACGTTCCACAAAAGAAAGCATTTTCATTGATCAACATCTTTGCAAAGCATAAAGATAAAGATTGATTTTAGACTTCCACAAATTCCAATAACAATTAGAGCTTAATGAGAAACTGTTACAGGATACGAACACAATTACAAAATGCTTTTAATATTCCAACCCGGGAAACACACAGAGAGAAGTTTACTGCGGTTTTTATGGCGTGTAAAATATGAAGATAAAATGCATAATCCGAGCTATATGATCAGTGCATTACGCATGTAAGTATAACAGATTCATCTTTTGACGACAGAGAATCGTATATGCATGGGTTATATAAGACAAAAGCTGTTTGTTTTCTCTTTAAGGAAAGAAATGAAAATAAATGGATGCTGCACACTGGCACAAAGTGCAGTCCTATTTGCCAGTAATGTGGTTGAAGCATTGGAAAGAACTGCACCCAGTGGGGTCTGTATGCATATTTGTTACCCTATTAGAATTTCCATCTCCTTTTTATTCAGGGTATAGTCCTTGGCCATGCACACAATGGCAAAATATGACACTTTTGATGGTCTTAACAACAGATCATTGATGAGGAAATTCAACAAACAGATAAAGGAAATGAGTAAAGGATAGAATTTTCCTTGACTTGTGGGAAAAGTTGTGCACAGCTTTATTCTCAGAGAGGAGAGTTTTATTCAATGTTCATTGCCTCAAACAGAATTTGACCTTCAATTTTCTATTGACTTTATCTTCGCATACAAAAAAGACTATAGACAAGAACTCTCCTGTTTCTATGTTTTAAAATGAAGTAAATGGTGGCACAGAAGCTCACAAAAGTACATCTGTTTCATTCTCAATGATTTCCTGACCAGTGATTTGTTGTTAAAATGATTCATATTTACATTTTGGGGTCAACCCATGTGTATCCAGGTGTGTACATCATGCATATTGTCACTACACACACTGCAGGTGAATCAAATCTCTGTCATGTTGAATTAGCTAATGTTAAAAAGAAAATGGACTAAAAAGAAAGAGAGATAGAGTCAGATGAAAAGAGGAGGACTCACTCTTTACATTCTTCAAATAGGATGGTAGTTTCAGTGTGGTAGCATTAAAATTGAATTCAATGAGTCATTTTTGTGAGGCGAGTCTGGGGTTTGATATCACAGCTGAATACTGGAGAACAGCCCAATGTTGTTGTTTTTTGTCTACGCCAATAATATACTCTTTTAATAGACAGTAGACAGACATATTTTACCAAAACTGCATGGAGATGGTTTTACTTTCTACATTGTTTCTTTTTTACTTGCAACTTTGTAACCTTGACTTGGCTGTCTGCCTGTAAAGATCACGAAGCTGGTTTAATGAATGCAGCAGAAAATGTAGTCAGCCTGCTTAAAGGGAAAAAAAAAGTGTTATGTGCTAGCTAAGAGTGTTTTTCCTCTTCTTCTTATCCGGCTTTAACGTAGTATTAGTTGCCATAGTGAAATAGACATACCTGAGTAATTAATTTCGTCAGAATGTCCGCAATGCTCCCGTACCATCACATCGTTTTCAAAACAAAACAAAAAAAAGCAACCACACACTGTACACATTAGAACAGGCAAAGTTTCAAAATGTTTGAATGATCGAATAAATAGTCATTTCACACATTGTAAACTTGTGGCAGATTGTTGATTTGTCAAATATTGATTTGCATATAAGTAAGATAGGTTATAAATGTACAGAGAGGCATGGGATCTTTCAGTGTAATTAAACTTGAATCTGTTAATCTAGTTTCCTTCCTTTTTTCCCCACTTGGAGTTAATTAGACTTCTGGTTAAGACACAATATGTGGACAAAAGTATTAGGACATCTGACTTTTCCAGCTATATGTGGTTCTTCCCCAAAGCTGAAGGCACACAACTCTACAGGATGTATTTGGATGTGGTAGCATTACATTTACCCTTCACTTGAACTAAGAGACCCAAACCTGTTCCAGCATGACAGTGTTCCCTTTGCACAAAGTGAGCTTCAGGAAGTTATGCTTTACATGGGTTCGAATGGAAGATCTTGAGTGGTCTGCAAAACAGAGCTCTGACATCAACCCCCACTGAACACCTTTGGGATAAATTGGAACACTGACTGCACCCCAGACTACATCACAAAGTCTAGTCGAACACCTTCTCAGACAGCAAATGCAGACTAAATATGGAATGGGATGTTTTAAAAGCACATAGAATCTTTATGACAGGGTGTCCCATAACTTTTGACCAAAGCCAGTACATATTAACATAAAAGTGTTAAACTATAAACTGAAACTTTTCTTGAAATATTTCAAGTCCAACTGCTCGAACATTCAATATACATTCATTTGCACTATTCCTAGGTAAAATGTAAACAGAAGTATTTATTTATTTATTGATCATGTTAACTGCTTTGTAACTGCTATGTGCTCACACAATCGTTTCTACTGACGCATGTGCTCAGAATTAATCAATACGAGGACACAAGTTCATGAGTATAGTTCAATGATATCATTCATGTTATTGTCAGTAGTATAATTTGATATATTGAATTTGAACTTCAAACAGCTATCGTGCATATCGTCAATAATACTGCCACATCTCAAAGAAATACAGGTGAATGCTTTACAGCTTTACAACCAATCATCAAATCCAAATATTCTTAAATAAACAAACAAAAAAAAAAAACGCTGTGATGCTATACATGTGAAAAAGTCCTTCGATTCCGATTTTCTGCCTTTAACATCTCATACCTAATCCACTTTTCCCTAAAAGTTTTAGTAATTCTTCTTCCATCACACCTATTTTCTAGCCTGTCTCACTGAAAGAGGGTTTTGATAGCTCACAGGTGTCAATCAGCTCTGATGGACAGTCTGACCCTGCCTCCCTGAGGAAACCCTGACAGACTAACAGCACTCTGACAGTCATCTCAAAGGCATTGGCTTTGTATTATCCTTTACATTATCTGCCTTGCTTTCATAACGATAAAGTGCAGGCTCCAAAGGAACACTATGAACCATAGCTCAGAAATACTGCAGTCTCTGATTATGCCATGTGGGATGAAAGGCATATTTCATTCTGACTCTATGCCCATTTTTCACTGACACAATGCACTTTCCATTCATTACCGGTCGCTGTGGACTCGCCGGATTGGGGAAAAGGCTTCCTCAGAAGTGGTTTTGCTTGTCCCTGGTATCAGATTTCTGCTGACTGTTTGTATGTTGATGTATTTATTCTTTTGGACAGGAAGAGAGACTCCATCCCCAACAGGAAGAACACTGATAAGGCATTAGGGATTTGATGATCGTGACCTGAAGGTATTGCATTCACCTAAGTTTATATTTTACAGCTGAGCGTAACCACAAGTATGTTCTGGGCAAGATCACGACATGAATTAAACGCTCCAAAACAGAAACCTATTTATAAATATAATAAATAACTGAACGGTGACTATAAGCGCTTGCATATAATAAACGCTCTATTGTAACATGTGTTTTGTGAGATCATTCCTGAATTATACACAGATGGATTTTAATCAACAGGCATTTTAATGAGCTTTGGTTAAACGTTTTGCATCACAGCCTCAGTACGTTGAGAGCCAAAGAACACAAGATGAATTGAAAAAGCACGATCCGCGAAAAAAAAAAAAAAAAAAAAATTACAGCAGGAACACGAAGAAGGAAAAGCAATAAAAAGCTCTTAAATCTGCATTTCTGACGGTGGAATGATTTAAAAATTGGAGTCAAGTAATTCCTCCCGATAGAGCTTCACTCCTCGGCATTAGCCCTGCTGACAGCACTAACCCAGTCAAAACCACATTTCTTCATCCTCATGTTGATTAATGAAGGTGGAGTGCTGATGATTTTTACATGATGGAGAAAGGCCTTGTGCAGGCCAGCCAAGTGAAGCATGTTATTCTGGGCCCTGCTGAACTCAGCATCCCACCAGCATGAACCCAAAAAGCCGCTTTTCCACAGCACAAACAGAAGCCTGTGAGAGCAACTCGCAGCTTGTGTGGAAACCGAGTTGAAGGGTCATGTAAACTTGCAGGCGAGGCGAAGGCTTGGAAGAGAGAAAGGCAAAACAATTGTCTCCTCAACCCGGGGCTGTGTTCGCAGAGAGATCTGGCTGGCATCGCAAACACCTCTGTATCCCCTGACAGCGTTGAAAAAGCAGAGGGGAGAAGTAGGCCTTTACAACATGACACTCTATTTAGCTGTTGCCAAATCAGGGCAACATCGGCGGCGCACCTCGCTGCACGGTGGAAGGATGATAATGGCACTACAAGGCTACAGCTGCACACATGAGCCATGAATTTCTTGGCTTGTCATGAGCACCTCTCAGATGTGCATCAGGGATCAAATGCCTGGCTTAGGTTTTTCGGATTGTTCCAACAAGCACTAGCGGGAATTCCAATTTTCTAGTCTGCTGCCTGGTAGCAGGAGTTCGGCGTCGAGTTTAAGAGGACGTACAAGTTCTCAACAGGCTGCTCACAGCGAGGGCGCTAAAGGAGACGTAAACCGTGAAACGCACCATTCTATAAAGCTGCAGCTTTTCCTCCTACAGAAGCAGCGCTCGGTTAACGTTCACTCTGGTGCCTTGGCTGGGCTTTTGTGGGTTTCAATCCAATAAGGGCCATTATTCCACATGAAAGAGCTCAATAATGGATAGGTCCATTAATGTAAATTTCGTTAGCACATGCATCTAGGTTATGGCAAGGCTGCTTAAGAAGGGTACAGAAAGAAAAACTTAGTGTTTCTCGCAAAATAAGAGTTTCTTTTTAAAACAAGAAGACAGCTCAGACGAGCCGATTAAAAATATAAAAACAATTTCCAACCGTTTCTGGTAAACAGCAGAGTTGTGTTTAAGTGAACTTTGAGCCTCTATTACTGTATCAAAGATCAAACAAGAAAAAATAATCATATATGATCCTGTCCACCCACTATGAACAGAAAAAAAAAGAGTAAAGAAAGCTGCTGTGAGACTGCAGCCACACAGCCAATCAAGCAATTACTTTACCACTATAGCGCCCCAGCACAGGTAGGCTGTGAACCAGCAGCCTCTGAAATAACTCAGACCCTGGCTAAATATAAAATAAAGGAAACATGGATTCACTTTCCTTTGACACATTTTAGATTATATTACATGCCTTGCCAAAAGAACCAACCTAGGGCTGGATTTTTAGCTTTCACAATACAAAAGGTATACATATTTGCCATTATATCAATTTATTTCTCTGTCAGTGGAATGTTCAAGACTGTCTAATCCAATGAACCCCATACTGACTGTCATTGGATAGGAGTTTACTATATATTACAGCTCTGCTACCAAAGCAAGAATCCTCCCCTCAGAGTATAAGTGTAAAAACAATATGGGTGAGGTTAAAAAAAAAATCATAAATAAAGTCATAAATAACCCAACCTGAAATCTCAAGTCATTTATGAAATGAAAAAAAAGTGTTTAGAGGAAACATTTGGAAAGTATAAGCTGTTCTGCTAAGTATAATTCTGCTCTGAGATAACTTGCCAAGCTACACCTCACAACGGCAAAGCTCCCTTAGGCACTGAACTAGCAAGCGCAGTTTGATCCGCTGTACTTTTGGATTTGCATCTGGAGGGTTGTTCCTCGTGGTGACAGTCCCGGGGGGAAGATGAGAGCATTGCATTCTGTTCACTGCGCTCCATCGCGCCATCCTGGCCATATGCTCTCTGCTCAGCTGGTGCCACGCTGCTGCCATCTCGCCAGCCTGCTACTCTGGCTACTATTCACAACCACTGGCGGCTCTACTCCCAATCCGTGAGGGCATAAAACCCGAAACACCAACTTGAACAAGAAAAGATTTGTTTTGCATCACTTTGGTCGTAGTCCATAAACTAAAAGTCATGCTTTAACATAATGCTACATATCGAAGGAGATGCTGTATATTCTGCGTGCATTTCTAAAAAGGGTAATCGGGGTTAGATTACTGGGGTAGGAGGAGTTCATGTGATCCTGTGACAGTTTGGGAACACTGCACATAGAGGACCTTCAGTGTGGCCAGACATGCTCATCAGCGTGGGTGTGAAATTCAAACAGACTGATCCAGGGCACGTTCAGGATTACACCATTCCCCCTCCCTTTGTACCCAGTCCTAAGCACAATAGGCTGCCTGTGAAGGAACTGGAGTGAGCCATTAGTTGTGCTGAAGTGTTGATTCATAGTTGCTGTGGGAAAAGGAAGGATCCGTCGGGCTCGGATTACTCAGCTCACCTGGCTTAACGTTTGCCTATAGCAGCTCCCTAATGCTAGCATCAAAACGCACTGAAAAGCAAAGGGGATATGTGCGCAAAGTCCATAACGACTCAGAATTAGCTAAAACCAACAAAATATCTAGAGTCAGAGCAGAGATTTTGATTTGTGTCAGCCATGGTAAATGCAACTGTACAAATAAGAGAAACCTGCTGCAAGTTTTATGGAAAAAAATGTAAGAGAAACAGTATTGATTCTTATTTCAGTTATTTCTGATTAAGTTCTGCTACTAGTGTATTTTATAGAAGGGGGGGGGGGGGGGGTTAGGTAAGTTAGGGTTTGGCTGCACCACAAAATGTGTTTGTCTTAGAGAAACAAACTTAGTTCATTCCCACACTGTCAGAATGCATTTTTGTTCTTGTCTATCTGGCACAAACACGCTTTGTCAATCTCACACTTGCAAGAAACACCGAAAAATCAGGCTTCATAAATGAGCAGGTTTAGCGATCTGGTGGAGGTGGAAGGTTCACTTGCAAGCTATAAATAAGAAACAGAAGAAAAACGGTAAAGAGCAGGTAACGGCGGTGTGTTCAAGCTTTCGTGAAAAAGTGCAAAAGCTACAGGAAGCTGCGATCGATTCTTGGGAAATTAATGTACTCGCTCTTTTTGTCTGTGAAGCATTCAAAATTAGAAAATGGCCATAATACACACCTCTATAAAACCTCTTTCTGCAAATAAACACCGTGGAGCACTTTTCTGTTGGTGATCTTTTGTCAGGGCGTACAGCAATCGTTTTGCTGTTTTGACACGGATGAGTGACAACAGTAAACTGTAGCTCTTTATGCTACTTTAAAAAAATATAGTTTTAGCATTTTTGAGTTACAGGACTACTGATAATATATTGATAGAAGTATATCGATCAAGGTATTTAAGCAGTTGAGAGCAGCAATTAACCACATCAATCTCCCATGTGCATCTTTCTCAGGGCTGACGTCAGTCAGCATTAGGTTTAATTACGCAGTGGTGCTAACTGAGAGAAATGTGCTTTCAGTTCAGCTACATCACACAGCCCTGACACATGGCTCAATAGGACCTTAAGGAACAATGCAGTCAGACCCATCGACCACCTTTCCCAGCCAGTCAGGGGTATCAATTAGCCAAGAGTGATAATTAGATGCAGAATTTACTGAAAACTGTCAATGGCCGTGTCAATAGAAGAACTCTCGGCATCCATCATTCGGCAAATCAATGCCAATTTTCGGCTATGAATTCAAGAAAATGATAGTGTTCAAATAAATGGCCAAAGAAGGAAACGTGACACTCCTCGGGGAGGAATGAAATGACTCAATTTTTGCCCCTCTTCGCGCCGTCAGATGGCTGGCTCGCTCGATAGAAAAGGTCACAGAACATTATGGGGGAATATCTCCCAAACAAGATGTAGAACATCACAGGGACATGACAGCGTGCTCAGGTTGGCCTAAGATACAGCGTGGCTGGATATATCTCTGTGCCGACAGATTCAAGGGCAGGGTCAGCTGGTGCTTCACTCAGCAGGAGCTGAAGGTCAACAACACAGTGTGGACATTAAAAATGAATGGAACCCCCTGCATCAGACTGCGCAAATGACCGGTGGGTGGGTGATGTTAGTGGAAATCTTCAGAGAGGTATAAAGATCAGCCAGGCCCTGCTTCCTGTAAGGAAATGTGAAGCACTTAGCCCGTAATCAAAGCCTAATGAAAATCCTTCTAACTGCCAAACGAGCTTCAATAGGAAAAGCATTTGTTTTAAGGTAAACTCGGATTTAAGGGGCGACTCCTATCGTAGGCTCGCCGTTGCTGAAAGCTGCTAATGCGACGCAACGTAATGATGCAGCAGAACGATAAAATGATGCGGTGGCAAAAAACAGTGCCATATCCCATTAAAGATATGCGCGAGCATTTTATAGATTCTGCAGTGTGTATTGGTTTTGGCAGTGGAAACGCAGTACTTCATTTTGCCTGACAGGCCATTTAATATCACATAATTACAAATCCCTCACAGGCCAATTACTTTCAACTTACTAACGTTTACAAGGACGTCTAAACGTAACCTAAACTTGATAGTCCGAGTAGGCTGAAGTCTGACCCCAATATCTGTCTCGCATCACACAAGATCCAACGGCAGGATTACCGCATTCACATCATCACGAATATGCTTCCTTATATAGGCGATGACAGCATGAAGGAAGCGCTGCCTGTTTTTAGAAAAAAGAAGGAGGTGGAGGTAGCGTGGTTTACGCTAAACTATCATAAGTGTCATGGTTCTTAATGACGTGATGAGCGACAGGGTTCTTTATGGCCTCCGTCTAGACTGGGCTGTGCCCCGTGACAGGCAGGTAAATGAGCACAGGAAAGTATTCATCAGGGGCTGGAAAGCCAAGAGCAGTCATATTTAATCTTTCCAACTGCATCCTTGCCATCAGCTCTCTACTGACAGTGGCAAAAGAAAATGATTTGTGCAGATCAATCACTGGCTCATCGGAGGCCAGTCGTAGTTGCTGCATGTTTAAAAGGCACCGCTGACAGACGCGCTCCTACCACCTGATTAAAGGCTCGGTGCGTCTCGCTAACCTTTCGTTTGAGGGATGATTGTCGCGGAGTGACAAATACTTCTTGGTTGCGGAGCAAGGCGAGGATTTTGACATTCAGATTCACCAGGCGCACTCGGGAACAGATGTCACTATTGGCAAGGATGCTTGACAGCAACAGCCGGTACGGCAGAGCTCAAGGGGCCAGGAAACAAGCGCTTACCGGCCCCCTATGCTGACAAGACTCACAACAAGTGCGTGCTTTTACATCTCTGGGCCAGCCCTTGCCTTTCCCTGGCTTGCAATTACCATCAAAGAACATCTGCTTGCCATAGCCCTATTTGCCCTGCACTCACCTTGACCTGTCTTTCATTTACACATCGCGAAACGAGGGACCAACAGTTCGGGGAGGGCGCGAGTTGTGTATCTCCTCTACTCGAGGATGACACATGTGTGAACACATGTCCCCACCCTCTGCTGGGTAAACGGAGCCCAGCGCTTAGTGCTGTGCCTAATGTTCTAATGTCATCTCTGCTGGCAGCCATGTTAAAGGGAAGTGGTGGTAACAGATAGGATATCAAAGTCAATACCCTGTTGTGCTAAGCTCATCCCACTGTCCCTCTGAGCTGCCAGCTCTCTGAAAGCCCAACACAGCCATCAGACACTACCCATCAGGCAACTTGATACACGGCTAGCAAGCGCAAGAAAAAGAGAGCAAGAACGACGCAGACAGAGATAGACTGAGCCAAGACAATCAACTACCCGATACAGCTGAGGGAGTAAAGAGCTCTGCTAGAGAAGAATTAGAACCAACGCTATTTGTTAACACTATCATCTTGACCCTAACATTTATTTCACTCATTCAGGACATATAGGAATGCATAAAATGATACATTTAATGATGTACACTATATAGATGAAGGTATTTGATTTAGTCAGCCATGTGTAATTCTATAACACAAAGCACACAGAGACTCTGTATTGTATCGGATATTTTCAGCATGTGCTAACATTACATTTTTACTTCACCTGAACTAGGAGACCCAAAGCTGTTCCACATTGACACTGCCCTGGTGCACAAAGCCAGCTCCATGAAGTTGTGGTTTACATGTGTTGGAGTTGAAGATCTTGAGTGGGGCTGCTAGAGAGCTCTGAACTCAAACCTAATAAACACCTTTGGGATGATGTGAAACGCTGACTGTATCTGAGTATCTGACTTTAACACCCTTGTGGCTGAATGACTAGATATCTCTACAACCACACTCCAAAATCTAGTGGAACATCTTCACAAAAAAATGGAGGTTACTAGAAAAGAAATTGGAGACTGTTCTAGAGCTCTGACTTCAATCCTATTGAACACGTCATGGCTGAATGGGCATCTCCAGAGCCACACCACAAAATCTAGTGGAACATCTTACCAGAGGAGTGGAGTTTAATATAACAGCAAATTGGGACTGAATGTGGAAAGGGATGTGCAAATCTTAAGGTTTTATCTGTATAGTGTTGATTTTAGCGATAAAGGATTCTTCCAGGTTACATCCAAGGCTACGAAGCTGAAAAAATCTTAGTATCAGTTAAAACCTGCCCCATAATAAATTCCTAACACATTCTCAAGCGTTTCTTTTGGACCGTGTTAGCACATATTGTCTGCGGGTAGTCTATTAGATTAAGTGCCTATAGTGCATGTCCGCTTCATTCCTCTTTAATACTGGCAGTCAATTAACACTTTCAGTGAAAATCTAACACCTCGGAGATGAAAAAGCAAACTAGAACACAGGATATTTTGGCACTCGCATACATAAAAGACAACATTGATCAGTTCCACTTGGCTGGGTTACTTTATATTTGGTTTTTCATACAATTCCTACGGTTTCGCCTCTAAACAGTTACGAAGAATAAAAATCTGTGTGCAGGATATGTCTAGAACAGACAGCTGAACAGTGCAGTCCTAAAGAACATGTACTCTCAACACATAATCCTTTGTGGATCCATTTAAAAGGAAAATGACAAATTGGAAGTGATGCTCACGAACGAAAACCAAATGTTCAGAATACAAATAGCATGTCCCTATGATATTCTGTAATAGGTTTAAAAAAAAAAAAAAAAAAAAAAAAAAAAAAAAGCAAAGCACATAATTTGGGGGGGAACATGAGAATTGTGTGACTCAGTAAACCTTTTCTCCAAAAAGCTGCAGAGGAATAAAGCTAGCTCTGTTTGCAATTATTCCAGAACTCCCCCCCCCATAAAATGAACACTTCAAGATGAAACACTTGCTCATGTACTTGTATGGATGTTGAATATGGCTGCAGCAGCCCTGTAAGAAGAGAGCTGCTCTTTGTGTTCCCTCTTCCTTTACCGTGACGTGTCATTTACAGCTGCTGTTCAGCCTCTCCAGGGTTGTTGTAAACTGTGACTTTCAGCGCTCAGGTGCTACTGTTAGATCCTAAACAAGATCCCAAACACGCTCAGTGTAAATGGTACATGGAGTTTAAACGCTAAGCTAGCTATTAGCTATATACCGATATTAGCATAGCATCACCGCAGCATGCTTCCCCATAACCTAGGCTGACAATAAAATTCATTGCATAGATAACGGTCCCATTTTCTATATAAGCATGCATAATATATCTGGGAGAAAATTCTAACTTTTTTTTTTCCCCTTAATCAACATGGTATTTACAAGATAAAACTTTCCGTAACTGAGGAAAATAAACCTAACACATGCTTGAGATCATTAGGTAGTGATTTATGATTTCCTGTTATAAATATGTACACTGTGTGCTGTAAAAGGTTGGCATTAATGAGCTATGAATATCCCCTCTCGACAGTAAAACACATTCTTTGTTAACCACGACTGAATCATCATTAAGTTTAACAGGTTTTTCAAAAGTGCATTAGCTTCGGCGGCAGCGCTGCATGGGGGAGCTCAAACCTCTCACACGATGCTAGGAACAAGGCTGTTAAGAGGTTGTTGTTTTTTTTTGTTTTTTTATGAAGCACACATGTACAAGAAACAATTTTTTTTTACATACTGTATAAAGTAACCCTGTGAAAAATTATGTTCCCCGGTACACAAACGTACAAAATCATCCTTAAAATGTTGCACGGAACTACAAACACGTACTCACAATCCTTGTATGCAAGAGGCTAGTCATACCGTCTTATCAACGTCAGTCAATGTACCGGGAAGACTGCAGCTCCTATAATTTATCCCCTGGCTGCTATCAGCCCAGTTTCAGTTCAAAAGCAGAAGCACGGATTGCACATCACCACAGCTACAAAAAAAAAATACAAAAAAGAAAAAAACACCTTGGGTGATAAAGGCACTTATAACCCTACATATATTTATGGATACCATTAAAAACAAAGCCACTATAAAGAAAATAGCTGACTGTGGACTAAAAAGCCCGAAGGACCCAATTTCCTCCTGAAGCACCTGATGGACACTGTGACAAGCAGATTGCTTTCCAGCACCAATTTTTGGAGCACGTGAAAAATGGGGCTGCATGCAGGTATGTGGTCCAAGATGACTCATAAATCTTCCTTTATCTCCTCGCTGGTGTTAGCAGAAAAGGATGAGTTGCTTTTTTTTCCATCTCATTCACATGTCTATCTGTCTGTTATCCGTGCCCTTGAGCAAAGATTACTGATGCCCTCCCTTTGATATATGACACATCGCACAGTGCAGCTTTTCATCCAGTGAATTAACCCAGAAAAAAAAAAAAAATGCAAACCTGACTGACATCAGCTCCCAGGCTTTTTCCACTATTCTTTTGTGTTTATGAACCCCCCCCCCCCCCCCCTCCAATCTAATATATATATATATACACACACATATACACAAACACACACACACACACACACACACACACACACACACACACACACACACACACCGCCTCCTCACCCCACCATAATATTAAACAGACAAGGCAGAGAGCATTATGGGTACCGAAGTTTGGTGGCAAATTTTTTATTTGACCTTGCCACAACGGCAAACGAAATAATTTGCTAATTGTCGTCGCGGTGTCTTCATCTTAGCAGATTGTTGCCGTTACTGTTACTGTTTTACGTAACACATAGGGGCCGGTAGTGTATAATAATCCTGATACATCGCATATTTATATCATTAGCCATAACAGTAAAACCACCTGTCTAATATTGTGTACGCCTTCCTGGTGCCACCAAAAAAACAGCTCTAGCTTATTGCTGTATATAAATAAATGGCAGAGCATTTTACACACAATGACCACGTTCCTGAAATTCGGAACGGAGGCTACTCTGTGCGGCTAGGGACGGTTTCTCACAAAAACCTTGGGTGGTTCCATGGAATTCCGGAGTAAGAAGAGGAGCTTTGAGGATGGATTTGGACTGTAGTTAATGTCAACAGTCTGCTACATTGACTCAGGACTACAGTTTGCTTCTGATTACCATCACTGTACCCCACAACATCGTATATCTGCAATAAATGGACATTTGGTGCAACCCAGATGAGGATGGGTTCCCTCTTGAGTCTGGTTCCTCTCAAGGTTTCTTCCTTATGCCATCTCGGGGAGTTTCAGGGACAAACTTACACTTATAAAGAACATATTAATTTTTTATCACCACATTATCTGTGTAAAGCTGCTTTGAGACAATGTTCATTGTTAAAAGCGCTATATACAAATAAAAATGAATTACATTTAATTCATATTTCCTGCTAATAAACTTAAAACAGTTCAAAATAAGACGATTATTTGTAGGGCAATTGATTGTACGTAGCTTTAACAATTGCTTCAATTAGACTGCGTTTTACAATGACTAATAGCACTGACCACTTTTTTTTTCTATATACAGAATGTATAAAATGATACATTAACCAATTACTGGAACGTCTCTGTACGGCGCATGAAAAAAAAAAGAACGATTATTTATCCTTTAGAGCATGACTTCATTAACCTATAGTTCTTGTTATTTATATTTTTGAGCTTTAAATGAAACTAAACAAATTGCGTCTGCTTTACGGTAACTGTATGTGTATTTATACAGGGTGTAAAGGCAATACAATGGTCTACAAATCATTATCAAAGTTAAAGGAGAAGTCATTAATAAAATATTATGCCACAAGGGAAGTGCAGCAGCCCATTATCATAATGGAAGCGCTCATGATCTATTTCATTAACATGCAGACTTCAACCCAAATAAATGTATTCTTTGCCCTATGAGAGCAAATCCATTTAGAAGACTGAAAACGATAATATTCTTCATCCTAAACTACGAGCGCGACACATCGGGCTTGAGAAGTGTGCAGTGGATCGTACGCTGTGGAGGGGATTCAGCAAGTTGAAAAAAATACACCGAAAGGAAAGAGAAGTTTTTATATCATGCATCTGATTAAGCATTCAAGTAATGGTATCATTTCTTTTGCAATGTTACAATGTGATTCTTACCTTATACATGATTTAAACATGTAGACGCTCTATATTTAGTAGTAGCAGCTCAGTGGCTAAGACACTTTTGACAGCTTGATTAACTCAAAGGTGTCTGAAAGTAGCGTGACCTGGCTAAAAGTCTGCAGGTGAGAAAGACCAGGTGACCTCAGCATTTCCGAATTATAATCTGCGGCATGCGCTATTATATTAAACAGCCATTCTGTAATATCATACATCTCTTGCGACAGCACGTTGGGCAGCCTGCTGTGAAAGTTTGCAGACGTAACCTTTTGTCTGGCGAGGCCACCACTTTGCCCAAATCAATTTGCCATCAGCGTCTGTACAACTGGCAACTCAACAACTTTATTACATTTGTTATATTGAGCTCCATCTGGCCGGGGTCATTTGCCTTTTTAATTTAGTTGTCTCCTGCTCGCTAATTTGTCTCTCATTTACAAATGGTGCCGACCGCTCCACAAAGCTGCCCCCCGTCAGCTGTGGGAAATATATTTTCATACAAATATGCCAGCAGTCGGCAGCCATAAATTTGCCGAGCGGCGTTATTAATAGATAGTAGCAGATGTTTACTGATTGTTGATTACCAGTCATGTTGACCAGAGAAATCTGTTCATAAATGGAACGGAATTTATTGTGCACCACAACACGGCTCTCTCCTTGGCAGGACGGAGCGCGCTGCCAAGTCTCTGTGTAGTGAATCAGCGAGACAAAGTCGCCCGCTTTTTCCTCTGAGGTACAGCAGCATATGTTTCACTGCTGAGGATGGCACACGCATGCAGGGGACGGCACGCCACGGATTCATGGCACTGTTTAGGGCTTATTTGTGTCCTGTTCTCTCTGTGTGAGAGGAAACAACTGTTTGGCCACTGACACCTTGTAGAGCAAAACAAATAGTTGCAGAGTTATGGCGTGCCACTCACTTGTCACTCAGCATCAACGTCCGCGGCCAAGCTCGCAATTAATCTTTCAGTAAGTGGCATGGCAGGTCTGACTACCGAGAGGAATGTTTGCCAAAGGTTATCCTACGCCCAAGCCCGCCTGCGCACGGACGTCATTGTAGATGCTGCGAAAAAGTGCAACATGTGAAGTTTCACCTGTTCCGTCACTCCGCCGCCCTGCACCGCCGCTTTGAGATGGAAATCATAGCTGTCACATACCCCACGCATGTGATGACCTCAATCTCAAGTTCACTCCGACAGGTAATAAATAAGCACTGCAATACGAGAAACCCGGGCCAAGTTATATTAATGTGGTAAAACGATAGCACGCGGCAACCTTCAGCCAGCGATTTGATGTGTACACGCATAGAAGTTTAACAAGGTCCACTCATTCTTCACAAAGTGGAAAAGTAGATGCCTTTTTTGCAGAAGGACGGAAAAATCAGAGAGAGAGAGAGAGAGAGAGAGAGAGAGAGAGAGAGAGAGAGAGAGAGAGAGAGAGAGAGAGAGAGAGAGAGAGAGAGAGAGAAAGAAAGGGAGGAAAAAAGTCTAAAGAACACTGCTGAATCAGACAGGCTCTAGAGAGCAATCATATCTGTGCACAAAGTTTTATTTACAGCCCTAGCAAAGGCACAGAGAGCACCGGCACAACAACTTGCAAACACTGACAAGTTATAAAACTTTAAGTGAGCTGTAAATAGCTCTGTCATTCCATCTGCAGTGTTATATTTCCAGTACATGTTATCCGGTCAATGCGGAATCTTTATTCTTCCCAAAAAGGCATTGAGGGACACGGCAGATAAATTACAACCTGACAAGACCATATGACCAGTTAATCAAATAAACAAGTATTTTTTTCCCTGTTTCTTAGTTTTGTTTTTTTTTTCTTTCCAGGATGGGAGGAGGTGCTCAGTATTGCTTTGCTATCATCGTAAAAGTTCATGTCAGGCCCTGGGAACAGCCTGTATCCTCAAATACATTTTTACAGTTACTTCACCTGCCTGATATCCTTCAGCCATTTCCTTCAGAAGCTGTCAAACACGCCAACTATAATATATGGCCCTTCCAATGAGAACAGCTGTAGCCATTCTCAGTGCTGCCTCTTGTACCTTGTCCTGCATGAAATAATACATCAAGATTAATTGATTTCCTGTCACTCTCACAGAAAAGAAAATTAATTTTCATGTATCTTTTCCCCTAACCCAGCATATGAATTTTGTACATGGCAAGTAATTTAAGTTTTTTAATTATTCATGAGAGCAAAAAAAAAACATGATGAAGTGGGCTGCTGATCGCCTCGAGGCTGCAGTTCATGCCTGCATCTGCACCCAGACAACAACAGCATATCCTAATGTTCGCATTAATAATATATGTACGTACATACGTCTTCGTTTCAACAGCTATTTCTCGCGGTACCGACCTACGCGTAGAGGGTCACTAGGCACAATGTGAATAATGTGACTGCTCGCGTTGGGTTGTAGGCCAAAACGCATAATGGAGACCATTTGGGGGGGAAATAATCACAGCAATCAGGTTGTAAATCGTTTCGTTCCTTCGTGCAATTACCATTGATCATCGTATACCAAGACAATCTGTAGCCAATAATGCATGACATACAAGGCTTTAATTAAACTAGACATGTTTTCCTGTAATCACTTTGCAAACATGGGATACTTGAAATAGGTTCCTTCTAGTCAACTCTAGGCAGCTTTATGCCTACCTAGGAAAAAAAAAAAGTGAATCTCACCAAAACAAAATAGAAAACCTAGTCAGCTAGACTCCTATAAGGAGAGAAGAATGATTGAGAAGCTCTCAGGAGTGCTTAAGTAGCCATAAGCTATCCGCAATACCATCCGCCGCATAAGCAAGCCGTTTAAAAGAGCAAGGCCAAGTGGAGGATGCCATCTCCCCGCTGCCAGAACCCTCAGAAAAGCCTGTCAGCCTTGCCAGCCAGAGATTGATGTGCAAGCCGTGCGTTGTTCCTCTGCATTACGGGTGACATGACAAGCATGATGAATGAGAGTCAATTATGTACAGAAATAGGCTGTTTTTTTCTAATACGTTGCCACCAATCACCAGCATGAGGCCTGTTCGGGAGGAAGCCGCCTTAAGAAAATACGCCACATGAAAACTCGATCCGAGTGCACGGATGTAAGCCTTTGAGCGCACGTAGCCTGCTGCCTGTGCGACAGAAAGGGTCGAAAAGAGACATTGTTAAATCATCAAAGCAGCGAGACTTGCGAAGGCATAAGTAAGTTTAAGCGAGACGCAACGTGTAATAGAAAACAACTTTTGACCTCCAGTTTTGTCAGGCCTTGTGGTTAGCGTAAGGCTAATTACAGAGTGTGAGGGCTGAGTATTTTAATCTTCCTAATGTTGTGAATGTGGAACTAGTTAAATTGGTCTGTCTGGCAAAAAGCCTCTAATTATTGTAAGAGAACCTAATTAGCATTTAGTGGAACACCACAACAACTGCGTCCAAAAAAAATTGCACTAATTTCCCAATAAACAGTGATCACAGTGTGCAATCAGGCTGCTTCACAATACAATGAGAATTAATAGGATCGTACCACAATGCTAAATCCTACAACTCCCGCTGTGAGCGTTCATCAAACCCCCCACCCCCCCAGCCCACTTCACACAGACTATTCCCATCGACAGCAATTCCCAGAAATCCGAATAAGTATATTTAACTATTAATATCATACCGTGTAAAAAAAATGTGTAATTTCAACATACTCTTCAGCAAATAATTATGCAGATGACCCCAAGGATATGAGTAAAGTGTTTCGGTCATGCTTTTACAAATGATTTCTCAGAATAGACCTTTAAAAGAGATTTTTTTGGTTTCCAGGAATTATGTATAATAATAAAGTGGACTTGAAACATTAACTGTAGATGTCCTGGTATTTGTTCCTGGATAAAAGCGAATATGAATTCTCTTTTAGGAATTTTTATTGTGCTTTTTAAAAATAATACATTAATTAAAGAAAAAAAAAAAAATTAAAAATAAAAGTAAAGAAAAGTAAAAAAAAAAATGATATATATTATTATATATAATAATTATTTTTTTCCTCCTAAATATTAATAATATCCAATATATTTAATATACATTAATAACCAGACATGTATTAGATCTATATGTATTTCAGATGAACAAAACTATTTAAAATAATACATTATGACAACGAGTTGGATGTTTTTCCTTTGTAGGTGTGTGTGTATGTGTGTATTCTCTGGCATTTTTGGCTTCATCCTTCCTTTTAAATCATTTTGCAGGAAGACTGGCGATGCTAAATTGCCCCTAAGTGTTAAAGAGTGTGTAAAAAATGTCCATGTGATGGACTGGTGTCTCATCCAGGGTGCATCGTTGGTGTGATTACACCATGTTAAAGAGAAATGAATGTATCTTCTTGCTAATTTTCCACTACCACGTTCGTGAATGTTATTTTTCAGAGCCTTAATTAGTCATGAAAACCCGACTAAAAGCTTAAAATATAAACTGATTCATCTCCACACATTACGATTATTGTACTTTTTGTTCATTAGCTTCAGGTACTAGAGGCCTGCAGACAAAATAATAAACTCTAAAAAATATAAATGTTCAAATATTTCATTAAGATGGCTTCTTAAACCTATTTGGATTCTGCTTTGCTGTCTAAATGTTTCCAGAATTGTTAACCTCATATCAACAGTCATGGTGCACTGGAAAAGAAATAAAATGTAATAGAGGCCAAGAAGTCTTTTGCTTTTCCACTATAAAATTGCTTGCACTCAAGTGACTATCATAAGCATGTTATCTATTTTGGTTTGGGTTTAAAGAATTCGTTGGCTTCAAGCTGAAACATTTTATTACTAAACCCTCTACAAAATGATTATACCTGACACAAATAGCTCTGCTTGGTGAAGCAAAAGATTTCAAAATGGCTGTGCAGTGAAGAGGGTTTTTCTTTGCCTCACTCTGTTCCTTTGAGGTCAAGAAGAACCACAAAATGAAAAGGAATACAGTAGATAGGCAGGCAATGTCAGTGAATAAAGGTCGGGGATTGCATCATACCTAGGAACGCTCCATGTGCCGTGACATAACTTGACATGTACAGATTAATGGATGCGGGAGAAAATGTAGAGCTCATTTGCTACTCCAACACATGGCATTTATTGCACTCTACTGATTATTTACTTACATTGTCATCTGGAGTTAATGTTCCCTGTCTTAGTAACAAAAACAGTTTAGAAAGGCAACTTCCACAAGTCAAACTCGGCAGTTTCCCAGACTCGTCTCTGCTATCTGTCTCTATTGAAACGTTCTCTATTTATTTTGGAAAACTTAAACAACTGCTCTCATGTCCGCCCAGAGTTGGCATAAAGCACATACACATATTCATCATTATAAGGAGAAAGGGAGTGGTATTAATGGATATCTATATATTCTGTAACTCATAACAGGAATTAGAAGGAATTCGAGGATGAAAGGAATTTTACAGCGATAAGTGAACTTCATTTTCTGGGAAGGTCAATACTTACCGACCATATATGCTCTTCCTCCAGCGCAACGTCGGAGCCACACAATTGTACAGGATGTCTCTGGATGTGGTAGCATTACATTTTCCCTTCGCTTAAACTAGGAGACCCAAACCTGTTCCAGCATGACAAAACTACAATGCACAAAGTGAGCTCCCAGATGTGGTTTACATGGGTTGAAGTGGAAGATCTGGAATGGCCTGCTATAGAGCTCTGACCTCTGCACACCAGACCTCCTCACCCTGCATCAGTACCTGACTTTACTAACACCCTTGTGGCTGGATGATTACAAATCTTCACAACCTCACTCCAAAATCTAGTGAAACGTCTTTTCCAAAGAGTGGAGGTCATAAGAACAGCAAATGGGGATTAAATGTGGAATAGGATGTTGAAAAAGTACATACAAATCTTTGTATCCACATCATTCGTCCACAGAGTGTATGTTCTCTGAAGGCTTTTAATGAGAAAGAGACTTAGGATAGTTTCCGCTTCTGATGATTTGTTCGCTGCAAATCATTGTGTATATGGGGATTTAAATGAGTGCTTTTTATTTAAAATGAGTACATGCTTCGACTTTGCTGAAGGTTCTAGGAGAGACTGAACCCTGCACTAACCCTTCTCCATGATGAAGGCGCCTTGAGCACTGTAGTCACTTACCTCACACACATATATATATATATATATATATATATATATATATATATATATATATATATATATATATATATGGAGCAATGCAACTGAGGGCACTGGTGTGAATAATATTCACTTTTCGAGCAGAGCTGTAATCGTGCAGATTTATGAGTCTCCACTCTATTGATGTCCTGGAGTATCCAATAAAAGCCATTTCAGCACAGAAGCCTGCAGAATCCAGCAAGAAGGAAATACGGAGATGGCAGTGGACAGACGGACGGACAGACAACCAAAGAACAGTTTAAATATATTTCCTATACAGCCTTTACTTATGTTACCTGGATGATTCTAAGGCTTACACTGGTATAGCAGTGAACAGCTCACACTACTCTCATATAGCTAATTACTCAAGCCAGTCTTGAAGGACTACAGTTTTTCATCTACCTGAAAAATATTTCCAAATGAATGCAAAACCAAATAAAGTAACGATCGTCTTGGGTGATTACGCAACTGCCGTCCATATCAATTTCTCTTCGGATTTAACTTAAGATGTCGTCATATGCAACATTTGACAGCACTGCTCCAACGTGAGCTCGTCACCAAATCGCACAGAGCCCACGGTAGCACCTAAATATACCTTCACTTTAAATTTATGTTTATGTTAAAATGCAGAAAATCCCTCCTTAAAGGCGTAATTGTGTAATGATTACAGCATGCAATTTACATCATGACTGTCAGAGTCAATTAGTGTTCCTACGCAAGGTAACTCCTGAGCAAACAGCATACTTGGGAGGAACATGAGCTAGGAAACCTGTCACGGTTATCTTGGCCCAAGTAGAATTTCAAAAACGTAAACCAGCTCTCTGTTGAAATATTACATACAATCATGTTACTTAGTCACTATAAAAATAAATGTTTATTTATTTGTTTGTTTGCTGTGCTGTTTTTTTTCCCCCGGTTAAACCAATTTGAAGCCATTGCTACTTGTTTTAAGTTTGAAAAACATCTATTTGAAGATAATATTGCTCATTTTCAGCATGTATTTCAAAAAAGTAATAATTATTTGCCACAACAACAAGAAAACTACAAGCTTGGGTAATAAGGAAAATGTCCAGAAATAGAATAATTTGATTATATTATAATATTATAATTATTCGAAATATTACATGCAATTCAGATCATCTTCAACCTTTTTCCACCTGCTAAAACTTTGTTTCGTCTGTTTGTTTTTTTGCACTGTGGTTTGGTTTTTGCCTTGCTCTAGTTATTAAAGTGAAAGAGAGAAGGGTTTCTCTAATGGACATTAAAAGTTACAGGACATCTCAGCATACTCCAGTCCGAGTCTGATTGCACTCAGGACTCCTGTAAAATGTCAAAGCATTTCTCATGGACACTCTCCATACCCTCACACATCATAAACACACTCTGTCACCCTGAGCCACCACATGTCCCTGAATAAACGATCCTGACATGCTCCCTCCCTCCCTCCCTCTTACCCTCTCTCTCTTTAGTGGGGGAGGAATAGAGATGGCTTTGCATAATATGCAAGTGTGTGTGAGTGAGTGTGTGTAGGCATCATGCTTTTATCAGCCCCACTTTTTGTCATAAATCAAAAGGATATAGTCTGACAAACAATCCAATATCCAAGGTTAAGAAAACATGCGGAAAATAAATCACCTCAGTGTCATGTTCAATTTTTATAACAGCATTAAGCTGCAATAACCATAACAAGGGCTAAATTGATATAAGAACACGAACGCGCTCCTGGCACAGGAACGCACTCCTGTACAGAGTTCCCGAAAGAATCCGATGCTGCTCCGACCTTAAACGTATCATATTCCTCCAACGTTTCAGTGCTGCCACTGTATTTCTACGCCGCGAGTTACTCTTGTGTGACATGGATCATTCACGGAGTAACAATCGCTCCTACAATCTTTGTGTAAACAATACTGGGTACCAGCAAGAGTTTCATCTGAACTAAATCATTTGAGCTGTCAACACTTCAGCCTCTGACTTGGAACAAATGCTGTCTGGGATTTTTTTTTTTTTTTGCCCATCTGGGACTCTGGGACTTTTAAACTCATTCAGTTGCACCTGATGTAGTTGAGGTCAACTAGACATACCGGTACACTCATTCATTTATATATATATATATATATATATATATATATATATATATATATATATATATATATATATATATATATATATAAAACATACTTTATGATGATGATGAAACAGAGAATTTGGCAATTTGAGCTTAGCAAAAATGCTACATGTACATTTTAAATACTCTACCCATTATCATTTTATCATAGCGTTTATCGCTTTGTAATGTCGGACCAAATAGTGGACACTGCTATTTTCCATTGCTGGAACTTCATCTCTCAAACATGGCTTACAAATATGGCTGGCAAGGACTACAACACCCAGTGTTCTCCTTTAATTTCACATTCAAAGTCATGAGATGGACTCAGATGTGCAGTGTAAGCCTGCTCCACACACTCACTCTTTACATGGCTTTTGTTTCTCTCTGTGCATTTAGAGTTTGACAAAGTGTTGTTGTTGTTTTTTTATCTGGTCTTCTTGGTTGTGTGATTGTTGCTTTTGCTACTGATATGCATATGTTGAATTTTCCAACTTTAATAAAAGCATTACCTACAACTGCAGCCATTTTTGCTGCCTCACAAGGATGTAGTTAATGCTACTTGATCGCCTCTAACTGCACAATTATGCATTTTAAAAACGATTCACAGCATACAACTACTCATTATTATGCTCATTTAATTTACAGACAAACATTATTTCATATTATTGCACAGTACAAGCTCTCAGGCAATGAAATTCAGTTTAGCATTTACCCGAAGTGCAAATAGTAGTATTGGGCAAATTAACCAAGTTCAGTTAAATGCACTATATGAACAAAAAAAAAAGGATTTGACTAGACTTTTCCAGCCAGATGTGGTTCTTCCCCAAACTGTTACCACAGTGTTGAAGACACACAACTGTATAGGACGGCTTTGGATGTGGTTTAGGTCTGCTAGCTCACTTGATGCCCCTTTGCATGAATACAGCTCCATGACGATGTGCTTCATGGTTTGAAGAAAAAGATCTGGAGTGTCCTGCTATAGAGCATTGAAACACCAACTGCACCCCAGGCCTCCTTACCCAACAGCAGCACCTGACTTTACTAACACCAAGTACACTCCAAAAACTAGTGGAACATCTTCCCAGAAGTGCGGAGCTTATGATAGCAAATGAGTACTGGAAAGGGATGTTCAAAAAGCACATAAAAATAATATGGTCAGATCTCCATAAACCTTTGTCCATATTGTATATGCAATATACTTTAATATACAGATGCTCCTCAATCAAAATAGATTAGATTAAATTAGATCACATTATTATTGAGGAAATTGTGAAACACCTGACACAACAACTAATTAAATATATCAGTCTGTGTGTTATGATTCTATATAATATGAGTTTCACTTTTTGAATTGAAATACTGAAATATACTTTAAGGATATACATTGAATGGGAAAGTATATGTTTTTATGATTTTTTTTAGATGATCAGCACATTATTTATGTCATTGGTTCATTTTTAACCTCTTGCCAATGTACTGAGTGTGTGTGTGTGTGTGTGTGTGTGTGTGTGTGTGTGTGTGTGTGTCTGTGTGTGTGTGTGTGTTTTAGTTATAGTTTAGTTTCGTTATAAATGTTTTCAAATTGTAGTAAAAAAAAAGACATAACCAGTGTATAATTTCAGTTTAATTATTTTATGAAGTACCTAATAGAAAAAGCAAATGTGAAACATAATGTAATAATAAATTTTAATATGATAAAAAAAAGTATATAAGAAACAATACCACATTCACAGCATTACTGCTAAATGAGTTACAGTTGTGGAACAGAGAACACCACTTAAGAAAGAACCACATCGTTGTTGATGCATTGAAATATACTAATACATCAGTGCTTAGATTTATTTATAATTCATCTGGGAGATCCTAGCTAAATGCTCCAAATATGACATATAAATCTAACAAAAAAGCGAGTAAACAAAAGGAAACACATTCAAACTAATCACGTCATTTATGAAGTTAATAAATTCTATGCTTAATGTCATACTATATTACTATACAGATTATTCATTAGTACATTCCTATATTATTTATATGTATATACACTGATTAAATCTGTTTCAAATTTTGACAGACTTTCCTAATGCACAGGCACACACATATTCATACACAGAGTAAAAAAAGATGGCGGCATGTGGCCAGCTTGCTCCTCAGCTTGAGCAGACACAAACATTTATAATCTTAAAAATGACTTTTGGGTAGCAGGTATCCAATTATTCGTTACCCAGGAAGCTGTGCTAAATGGAGAGGCTCCGATGATTTACTTGCAACCTCTCCTTTTATTAAAACACTTTGTCTTATTGTTTTATTGATTTACAATCTGTCCTACTTTTTTGGCATCTGAAAACAATCAAGCAGCAGAGCAGCAGAATGTTTGGACATTAATCGTTAAAAGACAGTGTTTTATTCCTGGCCAGGGGTTTGCCTCACCAGCTGCTATGCATTCTGGTAAAAGGGAATGATTTATGGCCTTGTCGCCAAAACGATGAGGCAGACTCATTAACATATCGACAGCACCCAAGATGGATCATCAGCATTGATTATTTCATGGCCTGTTGATGCCCATTTGTTAAAAAGAGTGGAGAAAAGAGGGGGGTGAAGTGAAGGCGGCCGTAGAGAGAGAGAGAGAGGAGAGAGAGAGAGAGAGAGAGAGAGAGAGAGAGAGAGAGAGAGAGAGAGAGAGAGAGAAAGAGAGAGAGAGAGAGAGAGAGAAAGAAAGAGAGAGAAAGAGAGAGAGAGAGAGAGAAAGAGAGAGAGAGAGAAAGAAAGAGAGAGAGAGAGAGAGAGAGAGAGAGAGAGAGAGAGAGAGAGAGAGAGAGAGAGAGAGAGAGAAAGCTAAACAGACTGCTCGGGTTTTTATAAGTGGATCATGGGCACATTACCCCACAAAGACGGATGTTCACACCCAATACATCACATCAGCATGCTGTAACATACAAGTATCAGTGAGTGACGGCTATTAATCAAAGTGTGGTGCTTTTGCGGATCCATAAATAAAAATAACACATCTCAGTCGGTGTCATGTGAAGTGCCTTCTCTGTTTTTGCAGTAATAGATTCTCAGGCAGACAATAAAGCATTAAATCCACATGGCCTCAATTGGGTTTTTGTTTGTGTGTTTACCATTTCAGTCGAGTTGGTCATTTTCAACTGTTCCAGCACACCAAATAGACTAATACGCTTTTTTCTTCTCAATATTAAAACACAGTTACTTTATATTTAATGAACTTACAAAAGAGAGAATACTGTGGCACAGAGGGTGTGGTCAATTGCCAGTGTGTTGAATCTTGTTTATCAAAATGAATCTTTTTTTTTGAGTCATTTAGTTCACCGACTTTGACTATAGTTCCAAAGAAACGACTGAGTGGAGAGATGAACCACACCACTCTGTTTCCTGTACTGTTTTTTGCGATTTTTTGCTCATTTACCTCCAGTAAAAAATTAACTAATCTTTTTCTTTAAGACTAATCGTTCTTCCGAGTCACATTAACGACTCACTCAAAACTCACTAGTGAGTGGTAAGGATCCCGCACTTAACCTGGAGTTAACAAGTCTTCTATCTTTCAGCATAGAAGGGAAACAACTAAGGGATCGATTATAGAGCTGAAGAACACAAAAGCACGTATGTGCGTGTTTGTGGTTTGTGATAAAATGCTGAAAAGCGATCCAAGAGTGAAGGAAAATAGTTTATCTTAGAGTGGTTCAAGCTACCTACTGTCTCCTCATCCCCCCAAGGCCAAGGAACATTATACATACCATTTATAATTGTGGCATATGCAAATATTTAGACCCTCAACCATGTCGGTACTTAAAACTCTTTGGTGGATTTCACAGCTTGTCTGTCTACTACTGTTTATTAAAATTTCCCCAACTCTTGTTCAACGCTTTGAAATCTGAGTTGTTCTTGCACAGTTTTTCAAAAGACTTGTGCAAATGATTCCAAAAGCTTCAGTGTTTCTTGATGTAGTTCATGGTAGATTTTGCGGCCTGTTTTAGATCAGTGACCTGTTGTAAAAGCCAAACTGTTTTCAGCTTCAGTTTCTTGACTGTGTTTCTAAAACCCCTCTGGCTTGTCTACATGTTGTGTTGCAAATATTGCAAACTCTTTTGTGTGGAGGTTGAAGATAAGGTTTTCTCCTGATGACTCTTCCATGCAGGTCATGTTTGTTCAAGCATTGCTGAACAGTAGAATGGTGCAGCACCACTCCTGTGTCAGATAAACATTCTTGCAGGTCCTAATGTCAAGGAAGGTTTTGTTTTTCCTTTCTGGTCAGCATATGGGCAAAGCTTTCAGATAATGCCTTCTACGTTTCCCTTTAACTGCCGATTTTTAAAGACACTGTGAGCTGGAAGCACCTTGATTGCCATTATCTTTGTTGTAGGAATCAATTGGCTTTTTTTTTTTCTTCTTCAGATCACTTAGAAGAGCCTATTACTTTTGGGGTTTGGCACAGTAGTTAAATCCAAGAGAGCAAGAATTTATTACATTTTGGAATTGCTATTATAATTAAAGACCATTTTTGACTTATAATTCAATTAACTTATTACGCTCTGGGATTTTACTTCTAAGTGTCCCTATTTTTCTATTGATTACCTTGAATCAAATATACAGTATCTCTGCATCATTTGCAGAAAATGTTGTAATTAAAAACAACATTTTCATTAATAGAGGTTGGGTTTACTTAATTCCTTTTCACTTGACAAATCTATGGAAGTAAAACTCTTGAGCTTGAGAGGATATATGTAAATAAGTCAAAAGTTACTTGCTAAGTTTTCGAGAGATTTTACAGCTAATCACACACAAGAATGGCTTGATCTCTTCCTCCATCCCATCATTCATTTTTCATCTGCTCACTGGCCTCATCAAACTGCCTTTTCAAGGTCAGAGCAAGGAAATGTCACACATATGCATGAGTATACTCATACACACACACACAAACACACACACACATATCAATTTATCAAATAGAACTGTTTAAGACTCTGGGTGAGATAAATCCTCCACCTCCTTTTGCAGGAGTGACAGTAAGGTGTGATGGTAAGCCAATATGCTGATTTCTCCTTTATGACAATGATAGAGTTCCCAGAGTGACACTTGGCTAATTGATAGGCCAATCAGTCATTATTTAAAAGCACGCGCCGTTCTACACCTCCTGATTGTCAGTCCTTTGCCCGGCTGTCGCGGTGCTTGCGAGCGGTAGTAACCTTGCCGTGAGAGAGTGTCACACACCCTTCTAAATCACGGCCCGACGAGCACTTGACGCATATTGACCGTCTAATCTTTAGCGCGGACCCGGGGAGCAACGGTGGGCTTTTTTAAGATCACCTTACATTTGTATCAATATTCCATCAGCCACATGCCGGATTGTCTTACTACTTATTGTTCGAGAAGAATTCTCAGATGGATGTCCCTTTCTGACAGCGGGCAGAATAAAATGCCACTCCGGCTAAGTTCTTTGCTGCTGATTAAGTCAATGGAGGGTATAAGGAGAAGTGGGAGAAAAAGCCTGCTGGCCTCTAAATGTCCTTCGTGTAGAGTGTGAAGCAGTGGGGGGAGAACGTGAGTGTGTGTGTGTGCGAGACAGAGGTCTGCCCTGCCCCTTGTACAGTATGGACGGGGACTTTAAATTGCTTCCGTCAGTGGTGCTGAGTAATGAGTGTGATTCTAATCGGAGTTCCTGAGGCCAGCAGCATTAGTCTTCATCTCCGAAGGGCCCTCTCCGCCACCCGTGACATCTAATGTAGAGCAGGTCCACCCGTAATGAGAATCCATTCCGCAGCCAAGCCAGTGCCTACCCTCTACCCCATATCACACAGGAAGTCTTCGGTCGAGACAACAAGGTTACCGGCCCCCCGTCTTTGCCTCCAGCAGCCAATACATATTCAAGGGCTGGAAAATGGCCCGAGTCTCCCACTGCAATATGACCATGCAGACACTATAACGCCAATACAGTCGCGCGATTGTGGGGTAATTAAACTAAACCGTACGTCAGGGTTGCATTAGGCAAAATGTTAATTAGAGAAACCTGATAAGCAAAATGAAATCATATGTAATAAGTATGCGTCCTAAACGGCACCCACCAGATCTAAAACACGCTCGTGCACAGAGGCACAGAATCCTGAGTGAGCTATAGTAGCAGGGAGTAAATTGCAATGGTGCTTTGCGTGCCTGAATACTTTAGCAGGCCATTTCTCTCTGTCTGTCCCTGTTTGCCTGTGTTAAACTACCTCTTTGCCCCCTCATCCATTCTCTCATCCACTGCCTGGCTTTGTGCATCAATCAATCGGCGCACTTTGTCAGCGCCAACTTCATCCCACGTCCTGCAATCAAGCCCAAAAGACAGCCTCCATTTGCGTGCTCAGGTCCCCTTCGCCTTTTCTCATCTGAGCACCAAGGCAACCTGGGGAACTTGGGAACATGGGGCGTGTCTATTCAGCCTACACAAGCAGCTGCTCTACCTGTCCACACACACACACACACACACACACACACACCCCTTAATGCAGGCAGACACACACATCTTCTCTGACTCAAACATATAGACATGAACAGACAAAGACAGATGGGGAGAGAGGGAGTGAAGAAAGACAGGCAGTGAACGAGAGCACGAGAAAGAAAGTGAGAGGCAGAAAAGTAAAACAGAGGGAGAGAAAAATGGAGGGTGGCATTTGGAGATAGGGGGAGGGCGTGCTGTTTACTGGATTTTTCTGAAACAATTGGTGCTCAGGTCAGGCTGCGGCTCAATTTGTCTTTTCTCGCCCGCACATCAATAGAAATCACAGGGTGAAAATGTATCGCTAATTAAGGGCTCATCAGGCTCACGTCAGCTGTGCTTTGGACGAGGGAAGAGGAACTCTGAAAGGACTTTTAGTGCTCTGGACAAGCTCAGAGTAAGAAACACTGCCAAGTGAACCCTTCGCTTTGACATACCACTTGAACACAAAAGAAATAAACGAATAGAAAAAAAATATATTTGTGTGTTCAATTGCAAACAAAGGTGCAAATTTAATAAACCAAACTCTTATTAAGGTCACATACTAAAATTGTACATAAAAAAAAAAAAAAAGAAGATATCAGCACTCGTAACGCGTTCTAGCAACTCGATTTTTCATTCATTAGCTTTGAGCGGTTTTAGGATTAATGGTGATAGTATACATACTTGCAACAAGTGCTGATCCATTTCATATGACGAAGATTAACTTTCATTTACAGACTGAACCCACATTGAATATCCAGGATTTATGTTTCACGTGAAACATTTTAAAATGACATTAACATTAACAATTAACATTGCAAAACGTGTCAGGTGGGTTCAGACAACACTGGATTTGATCTTAAATGGATCGGACCCATGATTCGAATTTCTTTTCCCAAAAATAAATCAGAATTTACTCGAGCTGATTGAACTGGAACGACCCTATTGTATATATTTACTGTTGTTAATAATTTTAAGTGAAAGACAAATAGACGTTTTCATATTTCTGTTACTCTAGCATTATGTTAATCAAGTGTAAAGTTAAAGACTAAAAAAAGACCTAAGCGTGACAGTACTTTCACTTAAACACTATAACGGTTTCCGTACCGACAGCCGGTCCAGTTCTGATGTTCCTTCTGCGATGACTTGAGCAAAACAGGAAAAGACGTAATTACGGGAAAACAAAATGGCGAGCAGCAGTTTCGAAGCCTTGTTTTAAATGAAAAGGGAAAAACAAATCCAACCTGAGATTCATTCTGGTCCTGTTTGCATCCGACACCGCTAATTAGACAGCAACAAAATGTTATTAATAGGCCGGACATTACAGAATGAGCCTGTTATAAATGGGTCCTGTCAAACTCACATTCAGCCACCAAATGAGTATTCTCAGTTCACTGCCTGCATCTGAGCTCTCCCCCATCCCTGCCGGATAACTAATGATTACTATTAACCGTACTGTTAGTGAAGACGGGCCGAGAAATCCACAAACAAAAAAAAAATTCGAAATAAAACTCTCACTCTTTGAAGAAGGAAAAAAAAAAAAACGGAAGTGAAAGTAAATTCATCCCGCAAAACAGCTCAAGCCTCCTGTGGTGACAAAAAACAGACAGTTTGGCTCCAGCGGTTTTCTACATAATTAACACTTATTTGTGCCTTTAAAAATGAAATTCTATTATAATTATCAGCATCCAGCAGCATTAATGCAGCCATTACATGCTGCTTGTTGGCTCGGTGGTGCCAGGAGCAATGTAATTCACAGATTACCGCCCTTCAAGGCTTTCAGATGAGCCGGGTTTAAGTGACAAACCGCCCCGGCTCAGCCTTTTATTAGAACACAAAACAAATTCCTCATATTAATTAACTCTCATCTCCCAGCACACATCCCATGGTCCCTCTCTGATATACTGGCTAAGTATCTGCTCTGATGCCTCACTCAAGCCTGTTCTCAAATAAAAAGCTCACTAATAAATGGGAGTCCTATTTACCCAGTCAGTTCCACTTTAGCAAATCCCGTAGCCCTGGAAAGCGGTTAAGTCTGCTCAAGAGAAATGTAAATACATAAGGACAGGAGGAGACAAGTCACTCTCCTTCAGAGGCAAGGCCCTATTAGGCCATATTTCCACATCTCGATTTCAACCGCTTCATCAGGACTGAGAGGAGCATCATGCCCAGGAGGTGGAGGTGCTGCTTTTATGGGCTCCGATTGGATTACATCGAGCCACTAACCAAACGCAACTGGCTTAGCATGAAATATTAAGCTGACAGGATGGGTTTGTTGCTGCGTCTCTGACAGTGGTGAGGGCATGATATTTCATAGAGCTCGCTCTCTGTCTCCATCTCTCTCGCTCTGTGTCCAAAACGGCAGAGTCGAGACTGACACTAATGCATCAGGCGCAGGTTGTGGTGAGGATCGTTTTGGAAGATATGACAGAAAAAAACAGCTCCATTTTTGTTCCTCTCAGGTCTAAGTGTCAAGGTGTCCATGGCATAGATCACATATCCCATATCTGTTATGTTGGATGTTTTGTTTTCTCCACACGATAAAGGAGACGATTCATTATAGCTGTGAAAGCTCATAAACCTTTAAAAAGTGCACGGATGCAATTTTCAGGGTATAATAACAATCAGCAGGCAGTGGCATCCTGCAACCCGGTAACAAATATCAATCCGATACAGGCTGACAGCTCCACTGTTAAGATTGCGTGTTCTGACAAAACGGGCAAAACCCAGCCGAAATAAAACAAAAAGGAAAACCGATAAATTTCGAACCTCGTGCGGTGTGAAGAGCAAATATGAAGAAAGGCATCAAAATAATGAAAGATTGTTTATGTATTCTGGCATGAAATGGGCTGGGTGTTAGGAGGGAGCGGCGCGGAAGAGAAGGATGGACAGCGCTGACAGCAGCGTATTCATCCTGCACGCCACAGCAGACGGCCCGCTAGTAGCGCTCGACAGAGCAATAAATCAAGGGCTCTCCATGCTGTACCTACAGCTTATTACATCCACCATGACAAATAAATAATAATCCCTGTCACGACAGGCCTTTGCTCAAGGATTGAGCCAGAAACCCTTTTGCTCATCACTCCTGATCTTAAGTGAAAACACTAGAACAAGGGAATTGAAGGCCATGCTTTACTGAGCTTATGAAACTTGCTGAGGAGAAAAAAAAATGCTTGACAGGAGAGAATAGAGTGTATGGAATGAGAGAAAGAGAAAATGACACTGTCCAACCCGGAGCAATCGGTGTGAAAAGGAAATGACCCTGGCTGAGCTAGCTAGCTAGCCAAACAGTGTGTGTGTGTGTGTGTGTGTGTGTGTAAGAGAGAAGGAAAGCGAGAGAATGAGCACTGCACAACCTCTGTCGCCTATTCAGCCGAATAGCACCCACGGGGACGGAGTTAAATCAAAAAGATTTCACCGCTAAACGTAAACGGCAAAGCGAGAGCACAACTTCATGCTCATTTGAGGAGCACGTCAAGTCAACAATGACATTCGAAGCGACTAGTCGTTCCTAATGCTCTCAAAAAAAAATCCCCATCATTCGACTCATGCAAATCAACATCAAACCCAGTAAAGGGTCACGTGTAACTTCCTTTATCACCGTGAGGTTCAAACGTCCGAAAAGACAACACTGCTGAAAGCCTCAGCTCTCTTCTATATAATAGTCCTACCTAATAATGAGGTGAAGGGCTGCAGGTGGAACATCAGATCTTTATTTACATCTCTTTTTCGTGATACCGGGTATTTTGAAAGTGTGCGTCGGAAGCCACGTCCTGAAGAACTCGCTGTATCTCCACATCTAATTCGGCCTCCTGAAGTACAGCAGTGCACATTGACATTTGTGTACGGCTGCAAGTGTTACAAGGGATATAAAGTGCTGATTAAAGACAGGGCTCTCAAAGGTTAGGGAATGGTAAATGGAGCTTCTATCTTGCTGCTAATAGGAGGGAAGCTGTTAGACAGGAGGAGATGCTGATCAGGACGTCTGCATGGATCCTTCAGTCCCTGCACGGGTATTAATCACAGAATCACTAAGGCATGCTTAATTGCGAGTTGTACATCACAGTGAAATTCAGGCGCGAAGAAGCAGGAAACTCATTATTCCCGCGTTTAGATGTGGGACACGTCACGTCTGATCCCTCCTGTACACTCAGGGATCGGGGCTCAACCTGACAGGGAAAAATTTACGATGCCGTAACCGGCTAATTAATGCGACGATTACTATTACACCGAATATTGTTAGGTCGTTAGCGATGCTAAAATGTCCACTAACAACGATGCCGCTTTGTTAGGTAGTTCTACAGTATAGTTGATCTCCATATCTAAGTTCTTTATTGTTTAGTCATTCCTGAAAATCTGAAAGCAGATCTCCTGCCAAAAAACAAAACAAAACCGAAGAGCTGTCATAGCTTCCAATGCTGCAAAATTGGTTTGCGTATGGATTTAAATATAAACGTTTCTGAGCGGTCACTAAATGGATATACTCTATATAGACAAAAGTATTGGGACACTGGACCTTTCCAGCCATATGTGGTTCTTCTACAAACTGTTAACACAAAGTTGGAGGCGAACAAATGTACAGGACATTTTTGGATACGGTTGAGTTACACATTCACTTCACTTAAACTAGGAGATCAAACCTGCCCCAGCATGGCAATGCCACTGTGCACAATGCCAGCTTGATGAAGATCTGGTTTTCATTGGTTGGAGATCATAAGTAGCCTGCAATAGAGCTCCACCCTACTGACAGCACTCCAAACCTCCTCACCTCACCAACATCAGTACCTGACTTTACTAACAACCCTAGCATCTGAATGAGCACAAATCCGCATAACCACACTTCAAAACCTAGTGGAACATCTTCCCTATTATAGGCTATTATAACAGCAAATCAGGTCTAAATGTATAATGTCATGTTTAAAGTGCAATACAAATCCTATTTTTAGGTGTCCACAAACTTTTGAATCTATAACGTATATATATATTGGTGCATATACACGTAATATCAACAGTTCTATTACAAGTAACTACTTACAACCGCGCTAAACAATCTCTGGTAAATCTGAGTCCATCATCACACTCAATCTGCAAGGCTGTTTGGCTTCTTCTACAGGCTTTTACTAACAGCCACAGCAAATAGTGTAGCATTGCCAGGGGTCACCATTTCGCTCCGGAGCTCCAGTTACTTGTTTGTGCCTTTTGGTTCACGTTCTCTCTGTGTTCACAGGGTTTATTCACGGTTCTCCAGTTTCCTCCCAAAACACGCCAGTAGATGAACTGGTGATTTGAAATTGCGAGTGTGTGTGTGCTTGGATTGGCATCCCGTCCATGAGAGGATCCTGCATCGCTCTCGGTGTTCCTAGGATAGGCTCTGGATTCATCACAACAAAGACCAGTATAGAACATCTACAGGCGATGAATTAGTAATTCATGATCTTTTTTACATTTCGATTTTTTTACCAGTGACTAAATGACTCATAATGTTACATTGACATAAGTACAGATCCGATTCTGAGAATCATAAAAAGTCACAGAAAGCTGCGAGTCAAGACGTTTTTGCTGTCCCTGTACAGCGTAGCATTTCACAAGGCCCCAATGGTCTCGCTTAAGAGCCGGTATAGCCAGTTTCTGCTAACGCATATGGCTGCTCTTTCTTAATACTCTGCTGTCTTTTACACCTACACCTGACACATGAATGTGGCCATCATACCAGTTTGTTTTGTGTCCCTCAAGTTTCGGATGCTTCTACCCAAACAGACTTATGCCTCCCTGATACCAACCAATTTCAAGCTATTTATAATGACAGTTATGTGTCATGTTCTAGTGCCAGTGTTAATTTATTAGTGTAGGTGGACATGATCACATGTATGTGAAAATCTTGCTGGTCAGGCCAGAGTAGATTCTGCTGAAGACTTTATTGAGCTGCCCTCTGGTTTCTCTTTTGCACGTTCCCTCAAGCATTAAACTCTGCTCTCAAGGCCACTCAGTTCCACTGACCTGGTCAAACTAAAAAACCAAAACAATCTGTCCCTAGCTGCTGTGTGCTGTGTTTTAGAGTGTTAGAGAGTGTGTAGTTCCTTTCATTAAATGAGCATAAAGTTTTTACCTGATAAATGATCCTACAAATTACAATGTATTTACAATGTATCTTTTTTCAGAATATGGACATTTTACGCAAATACTGTCACAGTGTACACTGCGCTGTGCATGCTATTCAGGACTGGAAAAAAAAAAACAGCACAAAAACATGTGAATGTAAATAGAGAACACAACCCCGAAACTGCTTCTTGTGGCACCTTCCTGACCCCAGTTTCATGACCTTGTGTCCTTTCCTATGAGTAAGAGTGAAAACATTTGTACTGCTGCCAGAATCTTGGCCATGGCAGCATGTGGTCAAGATTTCCATGCCTGTATAACACAGATATCATGCCTGAAGACGGGCCCATTCCAGAGTAGTACAGCACCTGAGGCCCTAAAACGTTTGACCTCTGGAGGGCAGCCACTGGGCCTGAACATATGAGAAGAGAGGTTTATCACTGTGCATACTCTTCTACTCACACACACACACACACACACACACACACACACACACACACACACACACACACACACACAAAGCAAATGTGCAAAAAATGACCACAAAGGAGTCAAAGTGCATCTGGAGTTCACCAGGCAGGAAGGGGGTTATGGGTGAGAGAAAAGGTGAAATAAAGTCAACAGAGAAGAAAATGGAGAAAAGACAGAACTTCCTTCACCTTCGTTTCACTGCAAGCGAGTAGGAGGATGATTTAGCTCCCGGTTTCAGCTGAATATTCACCTAGACTGTGGTAGATGACATTAATTTGTACGTGTTGGAGTTCTGAGATGACATAGTGTTTGTGTGTGTGTGTGTGTGTGTGTGTGTGTGTGTGTGTGTCGGTGTTTGGTGGTGGGGGTATGGTAAGGAGAGACACGCAGGGACACGCTGGAGAAGGTCAACCTCAGTACAGGGGAGTGGCTGGCCACATCAATCATCTCAATTTAGGCAGTTTTATTAGTATGCAACCGCAATCTTCTCGCTGTAGGTCAAACAACAAAGCCATGTTACTGTGTTAAGCCTCCTGCAGCCAGAAAAACAGAAACACGCCAAATCAAGATGGGGTTTTTGTGTGTCGTGATCTTTTAGCTGGATTAACTGTTATGCAAAGAGACAAAGGGCATAGTTTTGTGAGCATTCTGTAAGGGTTTGTTTTTTCCCCTCTCGATCTCACAAATGAATATAGACAACAGACACATATAATCATAAATGCCAGAGCTGCATGAAGACCTGGAGGTTGAAGTTCAGTGAAATGCTGAAAAAGGATAAGAACTAAATGTTCTCCTCGAAATGTAAATAATGCAATTTAAATGGGAAAAACGGGACATTAACCAAACTCGTGCCAGCTCCATATTCATCTCTGAACTCCAAAACGATGCTTATCATCTTTCTGAAAATATGCACTCAGTGCCCCCTGTCAGGCCCATAGGCTGGAGGAATGAAGAATGCAGTGGTATTGAGTTGCTGGCACACACAGGCTGTTTCTAAATGCACATTTTTTCCAGGTCAGGAAGTCAGGAACTATGGAGAATGAAGCTCGCTCAAACCAGCTTAATTCAGGAGACGCAGGTATGTAATAGGAAAATGCAGAAGCCAAGGTCTTCATTAAACGTTGTTTATGCATTGAAGAATGAGCCAGAGGGCAAATTTAGAACAGTGAAAGCGACCGTAAGCACCAGTTTCAGGCCTGTAATGCATTTTAGTTTTAATATTTCTTTTCAAAGTTCCAACCCATAAATCCATACACCTCATTTGTTACGAATCCCATCGTTCAAAGACGCCGTGTTTGCGATCAGCTCATTTTCACTTGTGGGTTTTCTGCTTAATGTATGCAGCGGCACCTTAATCATCCACTTTTAATTAGGACATCCACTTAGCACCTGGGGAGCAAAAGCTTTCAAAAAAGGACAGTCGAAAGAAAGATCTCCCCACCATGTTATTAACAGAAATACATCTGCCCCGCACTACAGCGCGTAATTAACAGGGTTCTAACAGGCCATAAAACCTACATTAACACGTAAGCATCTAACGCGCTGCCGTAGCATGAGAGCGAGACCGAGATTTCACACAAACCGGAGAGGCTGTTGCAAATGTAAACAGGATTGTTTAGGGGTCTTCGAGGCTGTCACGGAGGAAGCCGAGTTCGCCATCAGATTAGAAACGGAGCTGGAACCGGATAAGCAGAACTAATATTTGTGGGAGACAGAGATATATTGGCGTCCTGTACTGGAGCAGATGCTAGCGCAGTGCCCTTTAAGTGTTCCAGATAAATCTGTGTGGTCAACAGGACCGCTTGATGTATGCAGTCTTTAAGAATCGGCCACCCAGATTCTTCATCGCGTTTTCACAGTCTGAGACGACTTATTTTTGGAGGCCTGCGAGACTCGCCAGCAATGTATTTTTGTTGTTGTTTGTGTTTATACGCATGTGCTTTTTCCACTCTGGCTTGAAGACAAACACGGCAATGAAAACCCCTCTCAATAAGTTGCAGTTATAATGGAGCCACTGTTGTAAAACAATCCACTTACAAAGTTTGGCAGGCAGTAGATCATTCAGCGGTAAACAACACGCTTTATCAGATCATAAAATCAGCTTGTAAGCTTTTAGGGTGCTTTTTTGTTTTTTTCTCAGCCCTGTTCAGAGAAGGAAAAAATACGATCTGGAGAAGTGTTTGAAATGAAATTTGCGAATATGGAAAAATGGATGAATGAAAATAAAACAGTTTTAGTTTGGAAATAAATATTTGAATAAGTGTGTATGTATGTGTATATATTCCTTCTGGTTTAATATTTTGTGGCCAGTCAAAATAAACCAAAAATGAAAAAAAAAACAGCACTACCCTGCACGATTCCGTCTCGCTGGAGTTATTATTACAATACAAATGTAACGCTACTATTATGCCTCTTTCTATTATTTCACGTACATAACTGCACCGGAATTTAGCGTTATGCGTAAATACATATTAAAGATGGAAAAGATAAAAGCCCTACTTAAGTACGAAGTAAAGGTATCATTAAGAACGGCTTTTTTTCAGCGAGTTCATTGTTTAAGTAGAAATCAGTAGAGTATAATAACATCTGAGGAAGCCTCTTCTAGGATGCCAACACTCCTTATACAAGGCGTAATTAAGACCCCTATGGTTCTGCACTCTATTCCTTAGACAGTCCATTCAGAGCAGGATGTAGTCAGAAGAAATCTAGTTGCTCTGTGTGAAGTGGTGACCATGATAAACATACACTTCTCCCTACAGTAGGAGGGGTCAGGAGTTCAAACCCCAGGTTTTACCAGTTAAGGCTGGGATGTGAACTCCTGACCTCGGCAACGTCGGCTGGTGGGGGTTAGCACTTTAATGCCGAGCTGCTTGGATTTACAACTGCATGCTGACTCCATGCAAGCACAGCAGAAAGCACCTGATAGCATCTCCTTCGGGGAAGGAGGAGTCACTGCGCTGCCTTTGTACTTTCAGTCACAGCCGGGCCTGCGCCATAAATCATGTTAATTAGTTGACTGATAAAATAAATCTTAAAAAGTCAGGCGATGTCCTGTTTCCCGCACTGTTTTAGGCCTTGCTGCCTTATTTGTCATTTGCGAGTCACTGTTTTATCTTGCCATTTGTAGCAGGAGGTTTGTTTTTGTTTTTTTGTTTTTTTTCTTCAGATGGTCTGGACGAGCCAGAGGGACAGAGAGAGGCCAATACAGTTAGCTTTAGCTCATCCATCTTCCCCTGGGTGGTCTACGCCGTCCCCAGCCCAAACACAGGCCTGATCAGCAGGGCGCTGGTTTCACACGCAGATGCTCGACTTAGTTAACACAAAATGCTTTAATGAGTCCTTAATTTAGAAGTTGCCCGAACTTCAGAAATCATCATTAACCCAACGCCAACTGCGATTTAGCGTTCACTGTGCTGTATTATTAAGTTTAAATGCAGAGAAATATGCGTCTTTTTTTCCTCCCAAGAGGTTTTAAATTCTATGTAGAAGGAAAATAGAAACAACCGCAAAAGGCATTGTAAAAAAAATTTTTACATTCGAAGAAATATACCGACGTGCTAAACCTGTGATTTTCATTTTTGCTTTTATGACGCCACTATTTTCTGCGCATACTTCTGATGTTCGTGAGCTCCGGTAGCATGTGCCAAAGACTTTAAAAGGTCGTCCGCGCACCAAAACACTCCTTACGAAAGTACACTGTTTCATCAATAATCACGGCTTTTTTTTTTGCATTTTTTTTTGCTTGAGTGTTTTGTGTTTTGCTTTGCTTGTTCCATCTCGGAGGCTAACAACCCTTCATTATCCATGGTTTGACTCTATTCTCACCAAAGCAAATTATATAGGAGAGTGACAGCTTTCAGTGGAATGTAGCACTGATGTCCTTTTCCCCTTAAGTGTGCCTGGAAATCACAGAGACACAGTTTTGCCTTCTAACCTCTTACCTGCTGACCCTGCGGAAAAACAAGGCCTGCAGAAATGATTATTATTATCAGGCTTTTCATGACATTCATGGGATAGTAAATTCCTTTTCCTGCCATTGCATCATGGTGGGATTCACATAATAGTTTTCATAAAAGCAGTATTATACCCAGCTCTAAAAAGTATAGTTGGCATAATATCAGAAATTCTAGAAAAAGCAACAGTATTAGACAAGTCTTAATACTACTAATAACACTACTGCAGCGACAACAAATAACAATAAATATTAATAAATATTAATAATAATAATAATAATAATAATATCAGGAGTACTAAACGTAGTAAGGGTAGGTCCCCTGGTGGTCTAGTGGTTAAGATGCAGCGCTCCCACTGCTGCGACCCGGGTTCGATTCCCGGTCAGGGAACCATCCCCAGCCACTCTTAGTGCCGGTCCCAAGCCCGGATAAATTGGGGAGGGTTGCGTTAGGAAGGGCATCCAGCGTAAAACATGTGCCAAATCAAACGTGCGGAGGATCCGCTGTGGCGACCCCTAACGGGAGAAGCCGAAAAAGAAAGTTTTACTAAACGTAGTAAGGGTACCATAAAATAAGTAATAGTAGAAAATATAATACTACTTTTCCTCCTACTTATAATAATAATAATATTCAGTTGTAGTAATAGTATTATTAATATTATTATTATTATTATTACAATAAATGTAGCAATAGCAGAAGTAATATATAGTAGTAACAACAATATAATTAGTATTATCAGTCATAGTAATATTACTAGTATTAGAAGTAATATAAATATTATAACTAACAATAATAATGGAACTACCAATATTACTACTACTACTACTACTACTATTAATAATAATAATAATAATAATAATATGTAGCAGTAATAGTGATATAGTAGTAATAGCAGAAGTAATATTGCCAATGGTTTAATAATATAAGTAATAATATAAGTATTAGCATTGAAACTATAGTCTGGTTCCTCTCTAGGTTCATTCCTCATACCAGCTCAGAGAGTTTTTCTTTGCCACTGTCCTCACTGGCTTGCTCATTAGGGATAAACTTATAAGGAATAAACTTATATGGACAGATTTATACATTTAAAAGTTGAATTCGTAATCTATTTAATTCTGTAAAGCTGCTTTGGGACAATGTCCATTGTTAAGAGTGCTATACAAATACAATTGCATTAAATTGAAACGTAGTAGTTGACAAAGTAATATTACTATTAGTAGAAGTAGTACTAACATAAGGAATAATAGTAGTACAGTCGCGGTTCGAATCTCGCACGGTCCAACTTTATTGCGATTTTCAATTTGGCACATACAGTAACTAATGTGTTTTGCGAATGGTTCCGATTTATCGTGAAAAATCTATTTATTATAAAATGAAGTAAAAGTATACCTAAAATACTGTACAGTGCATCATATATTTACCCGAGAGAAAGAACACGTCGTGTTGTTTATGAAAGCGTGGTGCGCAGATGCTGAAAATAATAAGAAAGGAGTAGCAAAATTTTTTTTATTATTTATTAGTTATAGAATCCACTGACATCAAAAAAGTGCGGAGATGAAGACATACGTTACCAGATTTAGCCAATGAAAATAAAGAATGCGGTGACGTGTATCTTTAACTCAACCCCTCTTTTGATGTCATAGAACACTTCAACCAATAAACAAGCAGAGAAACTACGCATAGGCTACGCCCATAAATGTGATATTTCTATGAATTTACAGAAAATTCATCTTGCAAAGTTCTTGCAAATGTTTTCTGTATGTGCTTAGGGAGTGTGAGAGGATGATTTATGGCTTAAACAATAAAACATTTTTAAAAGCATTTTTGCATCTATTTAACGCAGAAATTAGTTTTTCGCTGCCACGTAACTACGGCGATAAACGACGAACGACTGTAGTATTAACTGTACTACTAGAGCAACAGCAGTAGTAGTATCACTAACAAAAATTGACGTTGATATACATCTATGTAGACTGATTAGCTGAGTTTGAAATAAACTGTACCGCCATGATTTAAATCTATTATAAATACAGATTAGTGTCTTGTGCAAACTTGCTCTATTGTAATAGAACGAGGCGAAGTAAAACTTTGATGGTGACAAACAAAGAGCCTTTGTAAGTCACACTGCATTGAGTAATGAATAGGCAGGTGTGAGAGCTCAGACCAGCCTGTTTGGGTGCTTTTTAAGTAAACATTAAGCTGAAGTCATCTACACAGGACAGCAGGACTCCACACTTGGAGGAAGGTCATTCCACACAGAGATAAAGAAAGCGACAGCAGGAGATCCGTGTAGGAAGAAGATTGCGGCGCATCCTGTTCCCTTGTGTGATTTACTGACGGTCGTAAGCGATACAGGAGCCGCTTTTGTTTGACGAATAAGGAAAGGAAGCTGGTGCGTGCTAAGTTCACTTCATCAGCAGTGTGCTCCGGCCTGTTTCCACATTCTCGCAGGAGAGGATTATCATGATGAAGCCATCTCACACTAAGTTATCGATCGGAGCCTTCGCCTCGCTCAGTGAAAGAAAGTCATGTCAATAAAATCACCACTAAATGAATTCATTTTTCAATTGTGCTCTCGAAGATAATTAGGTTGTACATCATGGCTGGGATTTTGCCACTATATCATGAATGAATTACGCGGCCCTCCAGCACATCATCATCATCGTCATCGTCGTCCCGAGTTTGCTCGGAGCGGTGCTATAATATACCGATGGCTACGTTATTCTATTCCTGTTCCCCTGCCAGTGAAGCACAGAGCGTGCCAGTTCAATAACTCTCCTTTAAGCCCATTACTGGATGTAGCACTAATATCACCATCTAATGGTGGATAATACACAATATTCAAGAGTTCAATGTGTTTGCAAATGCCTTTGTAAAGAGCTGCACTTAATCATGCATTTCACACTCTGGGGACTGAGCAAGAATAATCAGTAATAAGGCCACACCAAACCTACATTTTCATTAGACGATTACAAGACCAGCAAAAAGAAACACTTTAGCACTGTTCAGGAGGTAGAATGTATATACTACGCACTACATACTATAATTTACATGCATTTATATCATTCTGGATTCTGATTGGTCAGAAGATCATAATTCATTTTAAATGACAGCTGTAGTGCCAGCTGTCATTATCATTTCTATAGTAGAAGATCATTCACAGGTACTTGTATAGCAGGCTTTAGTTAAATATTCGAACACCAATGCATAAATGATGATATGCTGAGATTATTTCACATTCTGTATATGGAAGGAGTCTCCAGTTTCAGCACTGGTGACTCCTTCCAGCACCCAGCTGCTCGTATCACAGCACCCATTAATTGAAAATATTGAAACTTTCAATATTTACAATTAATGGGTGCTGTGATACGAGCTGAATAAAATATTTGGGGATAGAGAAATGCTGTGTGTCTGTGTTGTCTTTCTTCAGAGACGCTAAATACATTACGTATTTACTGTGTTATATTGTTGTATGCAGTAATAAGTGTGTATCGATGAAAATTAAAAAAATGCATGTGTAAAAGATTTGACCATGTCACAATGGTGCACAATTTCCATTTCACTGGAGAACTTTTTCGAGTATCTGTATCGTCAGAGTATCTATATTTGAAACGTGAACATTTACTTCACATTTGAATACATTTTATACACAACTGCGTTTCAGAAAAAAAACTTGAAGCTTTGAAACGAATCGCCAAACTCCGTTAAACGATTATCTGACGCGAAACCACAAGCTTAATCCCACAGTTCTTGAGCAAGTTTATGCTGAGTAAGAGACTCTTGCTGTGTGTTTAACAATAGAAAAGTCTCTCCATAAAAATGTATGATGCACAAGAGAATAAAACATGTATTTATTGTGTGGGCAAAAGTATTGGGACACCTGACCTTTCCAGCCCTATGTGGTTCTTTCACCAAACTGTTACCACAAGACATGCATATTGTATAGGATGTCTTTGGATGGAGTAGCATTGCAATTTTATTTTACTTACTACTACGAGACACAAACTTGTTCCAGTATGATATATTTTACGTGTTGGAGTGAAAGATTTCAAATAAAGCTCGGTCCTCAAACCTATTGAACAACTATGGGATGAATTGGAACGCTGACTGCACCCCAGGCCTCCACACCCTACATCAGTACCTGCCTTTACTAACACTCTTGTAGCTGAATGAGCAAAAAATCTCCACAAAAACACTCCAAAATCTATTGGAGTATCTTCCCAGAAGAATGGAGGCCAATGTAACAGCAAACGGGAACTAAATGAAGAATGGAAAGTTCGAAAAGCACTTAAAAGGGCTTTATGCAATCAGTTTTACACGAGGAACATAGTTTAAATCGGAAATTCCTCAAGAACATATAAAGTGGCGGACCGCAAGCTTGTCTAGTCTCCAAATCGCACTTGAGTGCTTTTTATTTATTTTTTTACTTGAAAACCTACAATGCCAGGGGTATTAAAAAAATAAACTACAGTATCTATTCATCCCGTAGCGGAAAACAAGATTTGTTTGGCGTATGCATGAAAACGCTAGTTAGCCGCTAACCAGCTAGCGCTATGGATTCAAGATTTTTTATTTGTTACAAACATATTTGTACGCAGGATACAACTTGTAGCGAAATTAAAAATTAAATAAAATAGCTGAAAAAGCTTGAATCTTGAATCCATAGTCCTAGCGATAGCCGATAGCCACTTCCTGGTTATTGGGAAGTGGTAATTGGGAATTATTCTGCATATTGAAAGAGGGAATGAATAAAGAATGGAAGGAATGAAGACATTTGTTAAAGTCTGCTGAATTAAGCAGAACAGTTAAGTAGATCATATCTTTAGAAAGTTTAATATTTAAATGTAACACACACACACACACACACACACACACACACACACACACACAGTCACACAATTTGTATTACCCAAATGGGGTCTAACAAAAGTAAACTCTTTAATTCAATTATTTCCATTTATTGAATTTTATTGAATTGATTTAATTTGTGCCAATTAACAGATTAAACTGCTAATTTAACTGATTACTCAATTTAATCAATATAATAAAAACGTATATTGCTTTAAATTGATTTATTCAATTTTCATCAAATATTATTTTATATATTATTTGACTAAGCAGGCATTTGATATAAAATTGTTGTAAAAATGTCAACTGTTCAAATGATGATGATCGCAAATGTTAATAATAATATACTGCGTTAATAAAAAATGACAAGCAATTTTCTGTTTTGCATTTCTACCCTGAACCGTGAATTTTGTGTACCGTTACACCTCTAATCTATAGTGCAGTTCTCCTAGATTCATATTTTACATCTTAATAAAAGCAAGTACTTTTGTACTTTAACTCAAGTACTGTAACAACACTTTTTTTTATTAAATACAGTTGCTTCCCTGTAAATGAAGAAAAAAAGGTCACCCAAGCACAGATTTGCAGAACCTGTATAAGATCATATAATCACTGTTTCTTTGAACCAATAAATGCCTGTTATCAAGACTGTCATATGTACAGTCTATAAAAAAACAGGAAAAATAAGCTAAAACTACACTATTGGCTAAATGTCAAGAACAGTAGCATGAACATGCATGCAGGCTCTTGTTGTTCCTCTATTAAGTCTGCGTATAAAACTTAAATGCATGAAATGGAAAAAAGGTTTTGGCCCACCATGCAATCTCACAAACGTTTTGGTTTTCGTAATCAGATGTAAATAGATCCCCCTTAAGTGACATCCATTAGCATGAAATCAACCCAACCAAATACGTAACTCTGTTATACTTTTCCAATGCACACGAGTTATTTATGGCCTCGCATTATAAAAAGAGCATTTATAATTTACGACCGTCAATTATTAAAGCCGCCTACTTTCCATGAGCTCGGGAATCCACGGATGCACACGAATCCACGGATGCGCACATGCCAAAAAATATGCAGCAACGCCACTTAGGCTGCTAAAGCCTGATCTGAGACTGATTTATGGACATCAATTAAAAGGAATGAAAAATTTATCGCTGCAATTTGTGGGCTCGCCATAAAACTATTACAGAACTTTGGAGTTCTTTTTGTCTCTAAGTGAGGCAGGATGATTTATGGAAACATAATTCTCTCCTTTAGAGATACGTGTCAAAGAACGCATCATCAGGCGGAAAGCTAAGGGTTTTGTGGGCGTGTGATTTACTGACAATCACAATCAGCTGTGTTGTTTAAACAGTCAACACGCCGTATTCTCGCTTATGTGCTTGACTATTGCTTAGACTGTTGCTTCCATCACTGAAGAGAAGTCTATCTGTCACTGGTACATGATAGATTAAGCTTTCAGGGGTTGGGGGGGTGAGGGGGAGTATGTCAGTTACCTGGTAGGAAAAGAAAAAAAAAAAACGCTCTATTTATCAATCCAACTCATTCCTACTTAAACAAGAGCTGAAAGGCTGAAGGCCTCCTGCATCAGAGTTTTTCACCAGGGTTATATGCCTATACATCGCATCCATGTGACGCGCATGAATCACTGCGTGCAATAAATGTCAGACCGTCGCTTCGGAAAGCATTTGTTTTGCCCAGAGGTACTTGACTGAGAGTTTCATTTGTAGCTCAAGAAGGGATGAAAAATGACGTAGAAACGTCTTTCAAGTATACGGATTAGAGTCTAAACACGCGGTTTTCGTGAAACGCAATTAAATTATTATCAAAGATTTATTATATTGACTTGCGTTATTATTCCGAATTTCCAAAGTGAGAAAACGTCCCGCGTTCTGGTCAATACAGTATAATTGTATTCACGCGCGGTGTTTCCTTAAGATATTCGCCCATTTATCATGAGTACAGACCCGGCTTTGCTACAAATGCTAAATAAATCCAATCAGCATGTCTATGCGACGGAGTGCGACACGTTTCGCGTGCCCTGCGAGAAGTCAGGAGGTTGGTGCTAGTTTTCGGTGCGCACGTGCACGCGACTCGTGTGGCAAGACGAATCATTAATAAAGATATGCCCATTGCTGGAACCAGGAAAGGCTCTGGTATGTGTCTGTGAGGAGCCGATCTGTGCCTGGGAACGTGGGTAGCCCCTCTACCTTGGCTCGGCTGCCGTTGATTGTGTATGATTAATGGTTTAAAGGAGCAGGGAGAGAAAGGTCAACTTCTGGGTTGGAGTTGGAGCAGCTACATAGGGAGTAATTAAGACACTTGTGTAAGCATGATTAATAAGCCTGGGCTGACACTGTGTACTGTAAACAAGAGGCAACCAGATGGTTTGCCACAAAATGCATTTCATGCCAAGCTGAAGGATCCTCTAAATGAAAGCATGCAGGATTGCACCCCCTTCCACCCCACACATCCCCCTACCTAGACGCAAGCCTTCTCGATTCACTGTGTGCCGCAGATTTGATTTGAGAAATGAAACCAGCGCGCGATTCCTGAAAACATTTCCTAGAACGGATAGAAGGAGAAATGTTTAATAAAAGAGGTTTTCTAAGTAAGGAATAAACACACCACCACAACAGAGTGAGTTTATATAGGAAGCCTATCAACATCACACCCCAAAGCATTTTATCCCTCTTATACCCAAGCAATTTGTCAACCGTCACATTTTTATTAATGACACGACGCTATCTCACACTTTTCATTTATTCATATTTCTTGTTAGCAAGTTATAACAGCTATAAACCTCCCCCCCTTCTCAAGATGCGCTTGTCAAACCAACAAACCCCAAAACGACCTCTGTCTGACCTCCAGTGACTGTCCCACGGGGGTTTCAACAATTTTGAACAAATCATCTGCTTCTAAACAGAATGCATAAAAAATTATTTCTTGAACATTATATCACAATTCTTAAATCTATTTGGTCAGAAGGTGTTGATTAATTTCAGTAGCTCTAGTGGGCTCTAAATCTCAGGTTTATACAATATTAATGACCTTTTTTTTTTTTGTTAGATGTTTTATTAACATTGATACAAGGAGTCTCCAGAGTCTCTCTTTATGACATCCTATCATGTTTGATTCCTTATAAAAATCTTATAAAATATGCACTATATTGCCAAAGGTACTGTATGTGTTCTCCTTTCCTTTAGATGCATATGTGGGCTACACAAGCTTTTAAAAGGTTGGAAGCAATCGATTGTGTTGTTGTTGTGCACTGTTGCATTACAGATTCTCTTCACTGGAACTAAAGGTCTGAACCTGGGCGGGACATGGCCCCTGTGCACAAAGCGAACTGCATAAAGACATGGTATGATAAGGTTGGAGTGTAAGGACTTGAATATCCTACACGGAGCACTGACCTCAACTTCAACCTACATTACAGTCTGACACCACTAATACTTTTGGGGCTAAATGAGCACAAATATCCACATCCACAACTCAAAATCTAGAGGAAAGCCTTCCCGGAAGAATGGAGGTTATTATAACAGCAAAGGGCGATTGAATCTGCATTAGGATGTTCAATAATCCCATATGGGCATGTGAGAACAGGTGTTGACAAACATTTGTCAATTGAATGTCACAATGCATATGAAATCCCAAAATAGTGTATCACGATATCGATATCATCATATGCCCTGGTCCTGCTTTCTCATCTTGGGAGGAATATGTAAACTGTTTCTATAAGTGTAACCCTGGAGACTCCTGCTCAAATGATAACTAAAATCCTAATGCAGTAGTCAGAGTTACACAAGGTTTTCCATCTTTTTATATGGTGCATCTACAATACTCCAGGTCCCTTCACAATTAAATACTATTCAAATGATCATGCGTTAGAACAAACTCATTAATGTAAAACCTTGCAGATGGAACTGTTGTCAAAGTAGAAGACCAACTGGAACTGAGCCCAACAGTGCAAACAGATGTAAGAAGCCAGCAAGTCTTTAATGCAACGCAAAGTACAATGAGCTGATGCAAAGTTTTTGTAAATCGTGGTTCAAAATGGTGTTTTTTACCGGCTGTAGACAACGAGCGTGTAAAATGCACAATAACCGAGAAGCGATTTTTTTATTTGAAAGTTAAATGTAATTTGAAAGATAAAGTATAAAACAGCATCAGGACACCAGACACTTTTTCTAAATCCCTGATCTCTGAGTGTATATTTGTAGCATGCACAGTTTGTAGACAGTAGAAGGGTAAATATCTCTATATTTGTGTCTCTCTAACTTTATTTCTTATAGTCTCTTAACCATGTGATCAGCCATAGAGGGATTAGCTTGAGTATGTAGAGAGAGAAAGAGAGAGAGAGTGAGAGAAAGAGAGGGAAAAGGGGGAGACAGGTGTCAAAACGCTCCAGCAAGCAAAGCTAACGACCGCTAATCAGCTCTGTTGTTCTTCTGCAATCCCCGTCCAATTCACAAGTTTCATCCCACATGAAACACAATTACAGCAGGTTCTGAAGTTCAGCGTGCACTTACTCAGCCGTCGGCAGTTGGCAGTGTTGGCAGTTTTTAGAAAAACTTAGGGGGGGGACGGAGAGAAATCATATCTTGAGAAGCGAACGAAGAAATGTATTTTTCTATTCAGCATTGCAGAGCTTCACATCTGTGTATATGTGCAACAGAACACAATGATAAGCTTTTTCACACAGGACCACGGCTCAGATGTCCACAACACAGGACATAAAAGCTCAGCCTCCAGAAATCTCACAGCTTCAGCCCAGCTGGAATAGTCTTACATAAACTAGAACAAAAGTTGGGAGAAAAAAAGATGTACTTACCGAAGAAAAACAAAATGTAAAAAAAAATGCGCAAGTCACAAAGTCAGGGATGCTGAAAAGTCAATGAAAAGCAACAAATTCGAGCAGGTGTTAGCAGTTAGCGTAGTGACAGAGACTGAAAATACATACAAATAAAATAGTTTGCATTGATTAGTGTTTGACTTGCCCTGATAAAGTGTGTGTGTGTGTGTGTGTGTGTGTGTGTGTGTGTGTGTGTGTGTGTGTGTGTGTGTGTGTGTGTGTGTGTGTGAGTGTGTGTGTGTGTGTGAGTCATTTTCTACCTTATTGCACTCGAGTACAAACAAAATTTTGTCTAACAACTAGCTAGAAATCTGTGATGCACAGTAATCCCCTGCTTTACCGCGGTTCGAATCTCACGCCCCCGATTTATCGCGGAATTGCATTTGCCACATGGAGTTTTATGTTAAAATAATGAAATTAATAATGAAAATATTATTATTAATTAGAAAATGAAGACATTTTTGGGGGTGGCGTCCGATAAACGGTGGATTACTGTATGTTTACCTTGAAATTTCAACTTAAAATGGGGCGTTTTGGGTGGATTGTCCAGGTTGTAAATGGCGGTGTGTTAACTTCACCTCAAACGCAGCATTAGTCCTCAAATCTGACCCTAATCTCCCAGGAGGAGTCGTTGCAGAACAGGAGGCCAAAGCTAGCACTCAAATGGCCTGACAAATGCTGCCATTACACCCACACACATACACTTACACTCAGCCCTTTAACAAAGCCATCAAAACAACCAGATTCACACGTGTGTCCGGTATTCCTGCGAACTCCCAACGAACATAATCGGTTCCCAGAGCATCGGGGCATAAATTAGAAACAGGTGTTCCGTTCTGAGTGCAGGATACGTGGAGCTTATTAAAAGGTTCACCAGCTGGAGTTCATGTTTGAACGTGGTCTAATTCGGTCTGACACGCCGTACATTTTCAATTCCTCAGGTCCTTTTCATGTAATTAATTTCATAAATGTCAAAGTCATTATGGTATCACTCTTCGCCTCATTCGTTCCGATGGTTGATTCGTTTAAACGATTCAAACGGGATTGCGTAAGATGCGGTCAGAGTGTCCCTGCCGCTGACCGTGGGGGTGTTCATTAGTGCCGCCTGAAATGATGCAGCTTTTCAAACGCACCTTCTTCACATTATATTATATTATTATATACATAATAGTAATTAGTATTATTACTATTATTGCCATTGGTAGTTTTTTCAGAATTAGACCGAAGAAATTCGGTCTAATTCGGTCTATTTCCACATGTCAAAATAGAAGCGTCTGAGGTACGAAAATAGATTTAATCACCCATTATGTTTAGTTTCTAGTACATGCTATGCTGCCAAACCTGTTGATATGCATGCACTGTATATATTTCAAGCGTAAATCTGGCAACGCTATGATATAAAAGTGTGATCATACAGTAAAAAAATTATACTGTACAGGACACAGTTGGTTTCATCCGTACTTTTGCTAGTAGCATTACGTTTACGGCATTTGCCAGATGCCTTTATCCAGAGCGACAATTATTTTATTTACACAGCTGAGCTATTGAGGGTTAAGTGCTTTGCTCGAGGGCCCAGCAGTGGGTGCTGCTAGGATTTGAACTCATAATCTTCCAACGAAAGGTCCAACATAACCACTAACACGTCACACAATGTTATTTTAATTTTCCTTGGATCATGTAACACTGTTTATTAGTTTACTACACATAAATACTAAACATAATTTAGCTATTTACAATGACTAATATTTGATGTCTTGTAAACGAAATTTCTTCGGTTTACTCTCACACATTTGTAAGTGTTTTATGCTGGCCAGATTCATGCTGGATCTGGAATCTATCCTGGGAACGCAAAGGTATAGGGTGGGAATACACCCGGAATGGGTCACCCTAACCTACTGCCATGTTTTATGCAGAAGGGAGGAAACCAGACAACCCAGAAGGAAACCCGAGCAGACACAATAAGACACAATGCACTCTGCCACTGTGTCAGCCTCAGCCACCCCCTCCCAGCACCACCAGTAAATCTGGTGCCAGAGCAGTTTATGGAATAAATAAAAAAAAAAAACATAACAGAGAATTGATGTAATACACATTTGGCCATTGTTCTATATTAACTACGACACATTTCTTCAAACGTGGACCTCGCAAAAAAATGTTTCGTCCTGGTTATTACCCTGCTTCGCATTTATTGTAAGCGAGTTGACAAATCAAACTGGTTTTGTTCCACATATCAGCAACACCAAACTGGAACAGCAGTGACAGCAAGAAAGCAGAGACCAGTGCCTGGCTTCGTCTTAATGAAGGATGCTGGAAAGGAGAGAATAGTGTGTGACTACAATTGCTGGATACGCGCCATACGGCTTGAAATCATAGTCTTCGGGGAAAAAAGGGGGAAAAAAATGAAAAGCACCATGAAGAAAGGCGTCACTACAAAGTGCACAGCCAGTGTCTTGAGTGCTTGTTAATGCACAAAAAAATCGTAAGGCTTGAATGGCGTCATATTAAAGGGGTCGTGCGCATGTGCGTTCCCACTCTGGGCAACTCGGGTTTCCTCTTGAAGCTCTGGGTTGTTGTTGATTTCTGAGGAGTGGAGAAAACCCTTAAAACGAGCATTTATCAAAAGTATAGCTCAAGGAGCGTTTGGAGGGCCATCACCCCGTTACTCTAGAGGATGATGAAAAACGGCGCTTTGCAGTTTCTAATAGAAATTCCGCAGAAAAAGCTGTCTGAGTGTCTCATACTGAAAAACTATTCGTCCTTTTGTTACCTCTAAGTTTTTAGAAAAAAGATGCCAGCTTAATTGTTGTGCTATAGCATTACCATTATATTTTCATAAATTATTATTATTATTATGGACTTGCTATAAGTGAAAAACACTCGTTGTACAGTAACAAAATGTTACTTTTACCATTCAATGTCCATTCTGCCAATCATTTCATGCTTTGTATCAAAGGTTTAAAGCAATTAAAATGTATTTATTTAATGCTTCATTAATCTTTATATGTATATTTAGATTGGCTGTGTTCACGGCATAAACATGATTTTTTTTTTCAAAACCTCCCTCAACCGCAGCTCCATTATTCAAGTACAGAAGCTCAATCATGAGCCTTCTGAAACCTTCTAGTAATGTCATTGATGTCACTAAATAATCAAGATACTTTTTTTTACAACAACCATTTCCATTTTCTGGACAATCTGTGATGAAGCCAAAACTGGGATCTATATGCGACAATGTTTGTATGATCTGCGCAAAAATTTTAATCAAAGTGTTTTAAACACTCCGGTTTGCACAGGACCCTTCAAAACACTCATTTGCACTGGACTTGTTAAAAAAAATCTATATAAGTAGAAACATAATACAGTTTATACAACACAATGTATAAATACAAAAGAAGAAAAAGAGACAACCAGTAAGTAGATACGCTATCAAACATATTGCACATAGGTCATATTGCACAGTTTTAAACTGTTGTTATTATTTTGCACAAACTCGTAACTTTATTACCTTTACATTTTTAGTATTTAGTATTTTTTTTTGTATTTATTGCACGCCTTATTGCCTATGTTTGTGGATACTGCTGGAAGTTGTAAATTTCCCATTATCTATCTGTCTGTCTGTCTGTCTGTCTGTCTGTCTGTCTGTCTGTCTGTCTGTCTGTCTGTCTGTCTGTCTATCTATCTATCTATCTATCTATCTATCTATCTATCTATCTATCTATCTATCTATCTATCTATATGTCTATCTGTCTGTCTGTCATATCACATCTTGTCCATAGGATTTAAAAATAAAATAAAAGAAGGTGGAAAGAAATAACTATTTTTCAAATGAAAAGATTCCACGTTTTGGTGGAAATAAAGTTTAATTTTATTCCATATTTCTCTACATTCATCCGAACAAGCACATTTCAAACAGTGCGACTTGTTCCTGAAAAGCAAAAGTACACATTAGAATGGCTCTGTGTCGTGTAGTCAAATATATTTGAAAAACAAACATTAATAATCATGGTGGGACATCACAGAGACTATTTGAAAGATCTGATAGTGCCACACTAAACAGCTCTTTGGCCTAGTGATCTCTCCTGCTTGATTCATGCCTTAGCTCTGAGCTGAGGAGGACTCCATGATCCTGTTCATATTTTAACAAGTCTTTAAGCATTTCCAGCCCACTAAACCCTAAAGCAGAGAGAAAACGAGAGAGAGAGAGAGAGAGAGAGAGAGAGAGAGAGAGAGAGAGAGAGAGAGAGAGAGAGAGAGAGAGAGATAGGAGCCAGTTTAATCACCATAATTTGTGGTTGGAATGACATTGTAATAATCATATGATTTATGAGCTCATTCCAATCTATTTTTATAGGTAATCAACCTTAAAAGTGTAGCAAGAGCGTTCAAGTCCAGGGAGTATTAATGCTGTCCTCTCGCAAATTATTCTTCAGTGTCATTTAGGCTGCTGTGTAATGATACCTTAAAAGTTCATCAGCATGAAAGGAGTTAGAAGTCAAGTAAAAGACTGTGGACGAATATTAGCAAGTACTTAACACCGGCTCCCCTCACTGACACTGTTTAACGCAAGTCAAAAGACAAATATGTTATATTTTCCGCATTTATATTACCTGCAATTCATATTATAGGCTTTCAAACTGAACAGAACCTGCAAGAAGATCAGCTTAAACGCCTGTAATTACTATATTGGTTATTGTGCATTTTAGTAGGTTTTTTTTACACACTATAACAGTTTCCTGACAAGCACATGTCCATTGCTTTGATCCCCGAGACGCTTAAATCAACACCAGAAAAAGGGTCACCCGGAGGTCAGCTGGCCGAGTCATACAATGGCCACATTCCACAATCATCCGTTTCACACACAACAACGAAAACAAGCCCCGCTCGAACACCTCCACACATCCAAACCAAATTATTCCCTCGGAAAATTCACTAAGCAACATTTGTACAGCAAAGTAAATCATGTGGAGAAGCAGCTGCAGGGGACACAGTAACAAACTGAAGCGCTGGGAAAAAGTTCAGCCCAATTTGCTTAGGATACGGTGCACAGATGCGAGTTTTTAAAAGTATCCAGGGTATGCGAAAGCTATTATGTAATCTTCCTTACATAGCTATGGAACGCGTAATAGCCGGAAGATGGGATGATTAAAAAAATAAGGTTTTGCTTTGGATTGCATTATGTGATAAATACCGAGTTATTAGAACATTAGGCAGAAATGCTTCAAACATCCACTCGTCGTGTACACCGTTACCGTTCTCTTTGTCCTCCAGAACATCTCATAGCATCCTTTACAGCATTATTCAAACGCAGTGTCCGTTATGGTCTAATAAAAAAAAAAAAGGATCCAATTAATAGCGCATATCAATCTGTTGGCTCTGTCACAACATATTCCTCTTGATTCATTATAGCGCAGGTTCTAGTCCTGGCTGGCAGCCTGTGTAGCCCTGTAATTACACTTCTTCCTTTGACAACCTGCATGATTGTTTTCCTAACAGTATATTACTTCGTTAGTACTTTCCAACGTCGGTTATTTTTAAACTGTCACTTTCGCCAGACTCGTCCTGATTTGCACTCGTCTGTTTATCATAACAATCATTAATAACTGTCAGTCGGTGCCATCAATATAACAAACTCATTTCTTCATTAGCATGGCCCAGCATTTGTCTGTTCTGAGAGGCTGGGCATTTTCTACCCAACAGGCCCAGCCAATTACTCCACTGAAATGGAATCGCATTAATCAAAACTTAACAAGGTGGCAAATTTAAAGATATCAGATTGCAGGAGACAGCAGAACTAATATGTCACTGTCAGAGGTGCTGTGTAGGTATACGGCAGGCACACTAAATATATCTCCTCGTGCCGGGCCACATGAATTTTGACATTTCATACGATCTGACAACTATCGAAAGTGAGAGGCCTGAGAGGGATCAGCAAAATCCGCTTTTGATGACTCCTCCCCCGCTCGGACATGAACAAAAACAGAAACACAGGTAGAGTACGAGAGAGAGAGAGAGAGAGAGAGAGAGAGAGAGAGAGAGAGAGAGAGAGAGAGAGAGAGAGAGAGAGAGAGAGAGAGAGAGAGAGAGAGAAATGGTGAAAAAGGACAGGGAAGAAAACACGGAGTGCATCTCAGGGAGAGCCAGCAGGCGGCAGTTCATCATGTCTGCCTTCACAGAGACGTTTTCTTTCACACTTTAAATGATGATACTCATCAATCACGGCCTGACAGCTGCATCAAGCCAGCTGCAAACATGCAAAGCCCAGCAGTCTGAAACATGCTGACACCACCGATCGCTGCATAGAAAATAATCATTCAGCCCAGGCCGAACGCTGGATTTATTTTCTCTCGTATTAGAGCCTCCTTCATCCACTGTACAATACGGACCCATCTATTTCCCGGGAACAATGTCGCTACCCCGAGCTGGCGCGTACGGAGTTAACGATTAGGCAGGAAGGAAAAAGTGGAGGTGACTAAACCTAATCAAGCAGGCCTGCAGGCCAATAGTGCTAACCTTATGTGGAGGGCTGGGGAGCTTAACCTCACTGTCATTATATCGACTTAAGAGCTTGACTTTGGAAGGTCATTCCTAAGATACTCACTTGCATTAAGAAAGAACGAAAGAAGGAAATTTGCTCATTCTTAGAGATCAAAGCTATAAAAAAATTTTTTATAAATTAATAAACAATTTTTTTTAACAAAGTAGGTTTATGTAACACAACTCCTCATCATGCCACAAATGTATTACAAAAACCACGACAACGATGTTAAATGTTACTGAGCATTATCGTCACACACAGTGACAGCTGTCGGATGCAAAAATGTGTTTGATCCAACACCCAGCACCTCTCCCTCAGCAATGCTCAGCAGCAGCGTCCTACAAAATCCAGCTTACAAAGAGCAATGAAGGCTATTAGCAGGAGAAGTTATTTATGCAGCACACCCTCTTTCCAACACACAAACACACAGCCTCACATTGATGGATCCGGCCGTTCTTCTCTACGTCGCCTCTCCTTTACATTTTGCGTGGCAGCGCTGTGCTTTATTTATTTATTTTTAGGAGAGGAGCTTATGGAGCAGATGGATGTGAATTCAAAGTTTCCTGATCTTTAGCAGAAGTTATGGAGGGTTATCTTTGGCTGTATATCTTTGGGCTGGCAGGCCTCCCCTGGCGATGAAGGATTAAGCACCGCAGCTGTCTCTCGGCCCGAATGATGCAGTGCAGCGCTCGCCGACACGACAGCATCACTTAATCTTAATGTCCGCTCCTCCAACGCGGCCGCGCAGGACAAAGCCAATCAACATCACATGCCATGAGGATGGACCTACTGCTTGGCCCTGGAGTCTCTCACCCGCACCGACCGATTAATCAACTTCAGCCGGCCCAATCCCAGAGTTCACTTCTCTCACAGCACAGCTGAGCTTGCCACTGTGATGTATAGGATGGGGGTAGCTGCGTGGTCCAGAACACTTATCAGATTGCACATTATGCATGGTTGTGTATTGCTGAGAGAATGAGAGAGTGGAAGAGAGAGTGGGGGGCAAAGGAGGGAGAAAAAGGTATTGAATGCTTACACCTTATTTCTGTCACAGACCTCCGATTTGTTGTGTTTAAAAAGATATCTGACCACTAATGGCTAAAAAGCTTAAGATGGGCTTGGGCTTCAGAATAATGACTAGTGCTCACTTAGACAAATTACACACAGGGAGGTCCATTACAGGCATTTAAAATTCAATAAGATACAAGGGTATTAAAGTAGACAACATTTCCCAATGTCCCCAAATGCTAACTTCTTACTCTAAAAAAGGGTTTAATGACCACAAGAGCGAAGGCCTTAGATTCCTAATTGTACAAGTAAAAAAAAAAAAAAAAGTAAATGTTGTTTTTTTCAACCGGCATGAGCCAAGAGACAACAGCAAAAAAAAAAAAAAACGGTTGCATAAAAACGAACACGGTCCGTATTAAGTGTAAGCGACGCGTCGGATTATGTCGGCGAGTAAAATATGTCGGCGAGTAAATGTAGGCAAATGTCCTCATCTATTGGTGCATCCCACAGAGGGTGTTTATATCACCACGGCTGATATGGAGCTTGTTGGAATATATTACTTTCATAAGTTACCTTCAAATGAATACGCTACTATTGCACTTCACTGTCCCCGGTTTCAGGCAAGATTAAAAGCACCGAAGCATCCAGTAAGCTGGAACAATATGCAACATTAAAAAAACAAAAAACAAACACACATGCAAAAAAAAAAAGGCCTCCTGTCCCTTACGGAAGGTGTATCTGATTTAGAGGAAGCAATTTAAAGCCGGAAGAACTCAGCACTGCTTTTGAAGATGCTACATAATGTCAGCAAGCAAGCCATAAACCACAGTAATAGTAGTTCATATTTCGACATAAGTTATTCCGAGCATTTCGAAGCTCTAATGCAGGGAGGCTGCGCCGTTTTTATCACCGCACCTTCCTCGGCAACATTTTTCATCCTTTATTTGCGAGATATAATAAAACTGTCACTGTTTTCATGAGCTAGAGACCACATTTTGTTTCTTTAAAACAATTGAACTTCAATCGAATGAACTAGTATTACACAAACTGAATTTCGAGTCAACCGAGTTAAGTATGTTTACGTCGCTTTTTCAAGAGCGTATCCATTGTAACGCTTTTGGGCTGCGTGCTCTTGGTAAGCGTCTCCAGCACGAGGTCCTATTTCACGTGTTAAACACCACACATCGAAAGTGCACATCAGGCTTCGACCAATAATTGAGCCTTGATTTATTTGTGTTGTTTTTGGTACATGAACATCCCTAATCACTTCAATCTTTAAAAAATAAATCAGAGAAATTCAATAACAGAAATATTATATGCATTATATAATATTTAGTCTGATGTGAAATCTGTTGGTGGATCTTTAGTCAAGCCAAGTGAGATACACGGCAAAAACTGATGCACAAATTGTACAAGCTGATGTGTGGGACAAACTCTGTTACTTCCTGCTTGATAACTGGCAACTGGATCCATTTGAAATTAAACAATTAATAATTCTTGCATAAAGATAATCCTCTCTGTCTGAATGTCAATGAATATAGGGATCTAAACGCTTATTTATTTTGCTTTGTACATGCAGTTTTGTTTTTTTTTACTGTCATTTTGGCATTTAACCCTGATTTATTTGGTCTATTTTATTGATATTTAATATAAAAATCTTACTCATCTTCTCAGAGCTAAAAGTCTTTACCCTAATGATTACTACAATATTTCACGATTACTATTTTTAAAAATATTTGATCATTTCCATTTTTGTTAGATGAATATCACTCTATTCATTTTAAAGTGATACAGAAATAATGCTCATTACAACAACTACTACTACTGCATTTATACAATTGACCATAATCCACCAACCGAGCCTCTGTTCCAGCAGCAGTACTGATACTAATGAAGTGTTTTATTTAAATGGAACTGGATGGTATACCATTGTATATGATGCTACTTATTTACCAAAGCCTGTTGTAGAATCTTAAAGAAAGATGCAGAGTGAACGCTATTATTCACCATCATAGCGCATACATATATCTACTTATAGCATCGTTAAGTTCACTGATGACATCACGGTGGTAGGCGCTACAGAGGGTGGTAAAAACTGCCCAACGAATCATTGGCACTCAGCTACCCACCTTGGGGGACATTCACAAAAAATGCTGTCTGCAAGGTTGAGGGGCATTATCAAAGATACCTCTTATCCCAACCATGGACTATTTACCCTTCTCCAATCGGGCAGACGCTACAGGTGCCTCAGAGCCGCACAAATGGACCGAAGAATGGCTTTTTTCCTGTGGCTGAACATCATACAACATCAAAATACACTAATGCATTGCCACTTTCTGTTTTTTGTTTTATTTTTTGTCTTTAGCACTGCTTATCCACTTTGCATTTTCGCACCATCTATAACTCATTTATCACCGCACTACAGTATATTCCACCCATATTTATTCTGTATATACTGTATCATACAACATTCATACTTCTACATAACTATATCATGTGATTTGGGCATGTTATATACTGACATCCATGCACAATATATTGTATATTACTACATATACACATATATTATGGCCTACTGCGCCTTCTGTACATTATTCACACTCACCCCTGTACATATGGACCCCATACTCTTATTTATCACACTGCTATTTATTTATGGTAAATAGGACACGTATGCACTTCTGGTTAGATGCTAACTGCATTTCATTGGTTCTGTACATGTAGCTTGCACAATGACAATAAAGTTGAATATAATCTGATATATTACATGCTGTACATATATTTGCATATTTATCTGCATTTGTCAATTGCTACTATTTGTACTAGATGCTAAACTGCATTTTGTTGCTGTAATATCTATCTATCTATCTATCTATCTATCTATCTATCTATCTATCTATCTATCTATCTATCTATCTATCTATCTATCTATCTATCTATCTATCTATCTATCTATCTATCTATCTATCTATCTATCTATCTATCTATCTATCTATCTATCTATCTATCTATCTATCTATCACCAAGGCAGCATACACGTATCTGAAACACCAGCTAATTAAACACAGCTAACCTGGAGCTACACCTCCTGATCCTCAGATCAGATACACGTGCCAGTCAGGTCACTGTTAGGCCATGCCTCAGCAACAAATGTGAATGCAGGACCACCAATGTTGTGTCCGTGTCCGTGTGTGTGTGTGTGTGTGTGTGTGTGTGTGTGTGTGTGTGTGTGTGTGTGTGTGTGTGTGTGTGTGTGTGTTTCCAACCCATTATATAACTACCCATGAAAGTAGAAAGATTTCTCTGGAGTAGTAAAATTCTCTCCATTTCAAAATTTAAATAAACAATTCTGACGTGAAACCAGGCATATCTCATTTGATCTTATAATTTGCTTCATGGCGTCATGGTGCTCGCTGGGTGAGGAAGCAGGAGACGCGGTGAGCATGTTCGAATAGCAGTACACAAATATAATAAAATATATAATGCTTTTAGTGTAAACTTTTAGTCGGTGCTGCCCAACACGACCATGCGCACAAGTATTGTAAGGGTTTTAAGAGCAAAGTTAAATGTGCAAATATTGTTTAAACACACACACACACACACACACACACACACACACACACACACACATTATAACATCTGTTTTTCTTGTTTTATATTCTATAATATAAGCAAACTAAGTGAAGAGGAGGCTATTTGAGACTTACGCCAATTAGTAGAGGCAGATTTTACTTTTATGACAGGAATAAATTATGTTCCAGCCACACATGCATACAATAAGTTAAATTAATCAGAAACAATGTTAGTGGGCTTCATAATGGAGTTAGAAGCTTTAGGAGACACTTTACTCTGCCAGTGAAGATTTCTGTGCTGGTATAGAAGCTGGTCAGTCAGAGATATTAATCAGGACACCCGTTTGATTGTTTGATAATTTGATATTCTGCACTATTCTGGGTTCCACCTGTATATCCTGGCTACTTCAGTACAGTACAGGTTGCTTTGCAGTGGACACTGTGACAATATTAACAATTGTGGTTAATCTGCAGACCTAAGATGCACCTCAGTGTCTAGTAGGAAATGTGGTATATTTGTGTAAATGACTGTACCCGTGTAAGTAAACACACTTTTAGATGCTGACCTGGGTTAGTGTCTTTGATGCAAATTGAAAACTTTGGTAACTGTGGTTTGGTAAAATGGACCACATGTAGTTAACCATATCTTTGCAACTGACGAACTGTACATAGAACTGAAATGTAAAAAACTATTTGATAGAAAAGAGATTTATATTTATGGCATTTGGCTTAAAATGATCATATTGATACAACTGTGCAGTTTGGGGGTGAATAGCCTTGCTCAAGGGTTTAAAAGAGGCAGTTTGGGATTTGAATTCAAGACCTTTTGATCAAAAGTCCAACATCTTAACCCCTGTTATTTGAAAGTAAATAAAAAATATCTCTAATGAATAAAAAATAATAGATAGTAAATAAAAACCAACATGGTGGATATGGCTTATAAAATCAATAATAAGCTCATATATATTCTCAGGATACACACACACACACACACACACACACACACACACACACACTCCTGTCAATGACCCAATAACAAAAATATATCTGTTCAGGCCTATTGTGGGCTCTTTTGACTGATTGATAGGGGATGGGTCATGTATTGGCACAGCAACAGATACAGCTACAGTAATTGTAAACCTATAAAGTGTACCTATATAGTAGGGTTAGCTGATAAACTGACCCCTGAGAAATAGCTATACCACTGATGCATCTAATAAACCTGCATCTCAGTATGTATTGATTTTTTTTCCTCTCCAAGCAAATAATTCAAAAGGAGTCAGCCTCTACTCCAAAGTGACTTATAATTTGGAAAATACAGCACGTCGCAAAAATTATTTAGTCATGACATTTAGTAAAGTCTTTAACATATTGCTCGTAACGGTACAATATGCTCCCACATTGGAGAGAGCCGAGATTTACTTCACACAGTTGATTCAAAATGATTCGCAGAAGTTCCAGAACCATAATAATCACAACAATGGCACAAAGACAGGATCCAGCTTAAGGAAGATATCTAAACAACTCATCACTTCCAAACTCAGACTGTGAAAATTCCTAGTCAGTAACTTGAGACAGTCTTCTCAACAACATAACTGTTCAGAGCATTGGCAGTAAACAAGGCAATATTTTTGAGCGGGTTATATTGTGTATACATGGATTTGCTTGTGTCATGATATTGACGACAGGGTATGTACAAATGAATCAGCGAAATGCTGGCTAACATGTTGGTCAAAATGGAGGTATCCAGTTTTTCGTCCCTCTTTCTCGCTCATAAACTCAGAATATTCTACGGAAGTAGACGGAAGCAGATAATGGCATAATTGCCAGCTCCTACTTACAACTTCCGAGGTTAAGTCAAACACGGCACCAATTTATGCAATAAGAAGGAAATTCCCTGCCATATCCCAAAGAGCAGAATTGCGGCAGCTCATTAGCAATGCTAAATATGTTGACCGTTTGTAGCTTGGTGGTGTAAAAAATTTGAGGTCACTCAGAAGAAACCTGGAGGCCAACACAGAAAATGAAGCCATAATTAGGAAACAATAAAAAAAAGAAAAAAAAAAAAGAAAGAACAAAGCAGTAAAACAAGTCCTACTGTTACAGACTGTCCGAAACACTTTCTTACCACCTCCTATAAAAGACATGTCATCTCAGTAACCCCTGTGCCCCATGTGGACTTGTTTCTACTCCACCATTTGGCCAATTGCTATGTCATTGCAGGTCCAAATGTCTCAAACCATATGTGGTGTACATGAAATATGCTCTGTTTCAGGCCAGTCTCGAGTGGAGTTCATATCATAAAAGAATCAACATAATTGGCAATTACTGCTACCTAATCTGGCAGTAAAACAGAGAGAGGCCAAAAGGACAGGGACAGCAGAGAGAGGTAGAATATTAAAGCGGAGCAGCTGGCAGCACTGCCGTACACACATTCGCAGGCATATGGAGCCTGCACATTAAAGTACAGGGCTATGTTTTGCATACATAGTTTGCCTCGTGGGGTAACCTTGAGCCAGGGCACAGCCAAAGCACTATTCTGAACCGCAGCGTATGAAATGAAACCACAAATGGACACATGGTCTTCTTCGAGGAACGCATGCAGATACGATATAGAAACAATGCAAATTCGGTCCTTGTAAACTAACCTAGGCAAAGAAGCTAAGCAACCTGTTTGCCTTTACATCACATTGGAGGACAAAGTCGCTGGGTTTGTCAAAGTGCTTGTAAATCTTGTAGTAATTTACTCTACATTTGTTTATTTAGCTACAATAGGTTAAAGGTCTTTCTTGAGGACACAACCATGATGGTGTTGGGATTTTAAAACACAAAGACTTATCCTTAACTTATAGCCGTTCACAAGTAGCCTAACTAGCTTACACTAATTGAATGTAATCTTTAGGTTCATTCAGTGGTAAAACTGGTGTAATCAGCACATGATTATTATTTGATATTGAGCTAGATAAATTGGTGAAGGCTTTGAGTTACAGATCAGACTCTTGTATATTTCCGTTTGTGTGTAGCATTGGTTAAGCATACGTATTAAATTATGTTTCATTTTCCACAATGTAAAACGCAGGTATATTACTGTTTACTGTATATTCTTCGTTGTTGTTTACTGTAAACTCTACAGCATTTTAGAGGCGATCCTGCTGCCAGTAAATGACTGCAATATTTACAGGCACATTTTCCCCCCCCACAGTGACTTCATTACAGCATGGGCCATTGCCATCATAATGGCAGCGCCTGCCCGCCTGTACCCGCACTGGCACACACATCATCACCAATCCACGGTGCATGATAAAGGCCTGTCACGTCGACGGCATTATTAATTAACAGCGGCGCACTGTGAAATTCAATCATGCTGGACCTCACATATCTCCTTAACAGGTTATGCAAATTCCACACATCCAGTCCACGAGTGCATATGAACTGCCAGGCTGAGATTCCCTTCACACTTATTACAGTAATAAGAACCTTCAGAGCCTGATAGTATCAGAAGAGAGAGAGCAGAGAGGAGAGTGAGGGAGGGAGAGAGAGAGAGAGAGAGAGAGAGAGAGAGAGAGAGGGGTAATGTCTGTTTAATTAGAATTAGATGTATGGCTTGAGAAAAAGGGGTGAAATAAGTGAGACAGCAGTGGATTATGGAGAGAATAGAAGAACGGAGGGGTGAGGGGACGAAATGAGCTCCTTCCACTAGTAGAAAATTAATATTAAAAGGGATAATCTGCCTTTTTAATCACTGAAAGATTAGTATATAGCATGCATGAATCATTACACATTTCATCATTCACTAAAGATAAACGTGGTGTGGAAAGAGCATTACACTCAAATTCCCTACTCTGAATAATAGGTTTCTGGGGGAAAGAAATCCAAAAATAATGCTTCTATGCTGTGCAACATGAAGGCAGGGTGTTTTTTTTTTTTTTTCTTTCTTCACAGGATTGTGTTTCTGGGCTTGCTCTTTCGACACACCCGAGCCTGAAAGTCAATTAATCTTTGGTCAGTTTAATTGTCAAAGTTGAGGACAAACATTATGGGCTGACTAAACGGTTTTATTACGGCACTATGAGAAAGGCCATGTTTTACTGCTGATAGGGAGCAACATGACGCTAGCGCAATACATCATCGTAAATGTGCACTCACATGAAATCATATATGTGGACACCTAATGGCTCCAAAATCTCCCTCTGAAACACATGCATTTTTCATGCCGCTATAAAAGCATTGTCAGAGGTGCCGTGTCGGGCTGCAGACACTAATTGATCTGGCCCTTTAAGCGTGTGAAACAACAGAAGCCGCGCTACAAAACTGTCATCGCAGCCTCTTTCCCCTCTTAATGCAGCCATAAATCTACACACACCATCTAGCAGTCAGATGTTTTCATTACCCCCATATCAGTTTTATGGAATTACTGACATCTGCATGATTCAGTAATTGTGTACCTCTATGAAGTTGCAGCGGCAATTTTGCTCTCTATATTCCAGATCAATTCGCAGTCCCATGGGCCGGGCAAAGAGACGTGTTATTGGAAAACCGGGAGCGCTGATAGATTGCAATAGTTATCTGGTGACGGCGATGAACAGCTTAATCCGACCTAAATCAGCTCAGCTAGTGCAGGTTGTTTCATACAAAAGATGCAAATTGTGTTGTCAAAATCAGTCATCTTCGGCGCTGGGTGTCTAACAAGAGCCACTTCGGGCTTGCTGAGACAAGTGCTGATCTTGCCTGTATAAATCCTCTGGGGTGAGGATTCTCCACTCGGAAAATAAGACACACCGTTTCAAATCAGCCTTTACCTGTACACCTGCTGAATAAGGCATTTACCGTGTTTAGCCATTTATTATCTGCAACGCTCCAAATGAAGGTGGGTTAAAGATGGAAAAGAAGCATAAATAATTCAACCAAATAGAAAATAAAAACGCATATGGTATCTGGGGTTTTTTTTTCCTGTTGCTTTCTCAACAATTGGGCATAATGAAGTGGAAATGCAAAATGACTGGACTGCAGCTTTGTTCAATCTCATTAAAGTGCCTGGAAGGTAAATAAAAACGCCCCTCACCCACACCATGCGACTAAATCAATAGCACTAGCTTTGTGTTGGAAGAAGCCTTGCGTCTTTATAATAACAGCGTGTTAAGGGGAGCAATAATTTCACTGTGTAAGCATGATGCATGAAGGAAAGATAGGGAGAGAGAAAGACACAGAGAGAGAGCGAGAGAGAGCGAGAGAGAGCGAGAGAGAGAGAGAGAGAGAGAGAGAGAGAGAGAGAGAGAGAGAGAGAGAGAGAGCAAATAGCATGCAGATGTAAGGTTGGTAGTGAGACTAGGCCTGATGGTGCTTTAGTATATGTGTCACTCTCAGTTTGGGAAGCACAAAGAGAGCCTCTCACAGGCACCAGGCTGCTATATATCTCTATTACATCTGATGGTCAGTCTGCCGGCCAGTTGTTTATTCTCATTAGCCAAGACAATAGGAACGATCTGGGCCACACATCTACCCTCCCACTAAGTCTGTGTGTGGGTAAGCATTCTAGGACTGAAGTCTAATCATCAATGTACATCATCATCAGCTAGAAATGAACTTCAATAAGGACCTTTTCTTAACAGTGAAGGGAATAACGACGATATTAAGTAATCATTTATCTTCACATGCATAATGGAGCGACAGCACTAACAAACCCATTTTTGTGTTACTCAAGGTTAAATTTAATATAATCATATTTACAAAGTGAGAAAACTAATTACTGATTTATAGCAGACAAATAAAAGTTCAAGCGTAATTGAAAACAAAATTTGTAGGTCGTCTAAAAGAGCTTTAAAAAATGCAATTTTTTTTTTTACAGTTTGGATGAGGACACTGAATTATTAAATTATGCCCATCAAATTTAGGAAGCATCTCAAATTTATATACAGGGTACAATCAGAATCTCTGTGTTATCTAATCTCACCTGTGTCTATTTTAATTTGAACAAAAAATAAATTAAGTATTTAATAAAAAAAATAAATAAAGAAATAATAATAATAATAATAATAATAATAATAATAATAATAATAAAAATTCAGCATGTCATGAAGTCCTTTCCATCTTAAAACGGTTAGTTAATTGTTAAGCAACTTTATTTACTTATTAATTACAAATCATGTATTTATTAATAATAATACAAATAATAATAATAATAATAATAAAAAATTATATGATTTTAGCAGTAGTAGAAGTAGTAGTAACAACAACAACAACAACAACAACAACAATAACAACAATAATAATAATAATAATATTATTATTATTATTATTATTATTATTAGTTAAATGGATATTTTGAGGCAAACCCAATTGCTATTATATTTAAGTCAGTTCGTCTCAACTCGTTTGTTTCGCTTCAACATCATACACCATGACTAGAATGTTTTATCTATTTTTCAAATTAGAATTCATGTCTGATATGGAGTACAGAAAGAAAAGAAAGCATCTGACAGCAAGGCAAGAGCATGAGGCCTTTCCTGGTGTGGGCTGTAAAGGAAAAAAAAAAGGAAAAGCTTTTGATAGGCTGCTGCAGACACGGCAGCTGAGAAAGAAGCTAATGGCCATGATTAATGACAAAGGGCCAGAGGAGAGCGGGGACACAGCCGCTACATACATCATCCCTCGCCATCAGTCAGTGCACCTCCCTGGACCCTCTCCCTCTCTCTCTCTCTCTCTCTCTCTCTCTCTCTCTCTCGATTCCTTATCTCTGCCCACTCCCGCACTCGCCACAATTGCCTCTCTCTCTCTCTCTCTCTCCCTCCCTCTCCCTCCCTCTCTCCCTCTCTCTCTCCCTCCCTCTCTCTCCCTCCCTCTCTCCCTCTCTCTCTCCCTCCCTCTCTCTCCCTCCCTCTCTCTCCCTCCCTCTCTCCCTCCCTCTCTCTCTCATTTCACCTCTCTTTCTTCTCCCCCTCCTGAAAAGAAGAAAACAAGTGACAAAGAGGTGATAAGGTGAACAAGAAAATGGCGTGTAAAATAAGCAGATATCCCCCTCTCCAAGGGAGCGAGGATGAGAGGAAAACAGGCTGTGATGGTGCTGTGATGGTGCTCTGATTTTACTCGATTTGACTCTTCCTCGGCTAAAGCCTCCATTCTCAAGGTCTTATCTGCCATATGGCTCTCCTGTTTAGATGATTTATTAGGTGCAGAAAAGCACACTGATAAATTTGAGCTCATTCCCGTTGCATAGGCAACCCACGGTGTCAATAAGGAAACTCGGGCCGTTTTTTAATGAAAACTTTTAGTACCAAAGAGGGTAGCCATTTATTTATGACTCACAGTAATATTATGCTGGAAAAAAAAGAAATAAATGATCCCCCCTTCTCACGCACCATATGAAAAGAGAATGTCTGAATGTTCATGGGGGGGTGCTCAGATCACCTCCATATGTCAGTGCTTGTACTTCACCCTGCTCCTAACACACTACTGCTGTATTCCTGCTTAATTGAAGCATTCAGCTGTTTACAACACATACAAAAACAGCAAGGGTTTATTTACGACCAATTAAAGTAACTATTTTTGAGCGAAGGCAGACAATTATGGATTTCGGCCCCTTTGATTCTAATTAGTCGCTGTGTCCGGGGTTCTGTTTACATGCCTGATGCCTTTTACAAGAGGGGGAGTGAAAATTAATTTCCTATCAACCAACAGATGGTTCCAAAAAAAAAAAAAAAGCAAACCACAGACTGAGTGAAGGAATGAACATTTATGCTTTCACAATACTCGCCTGTTTTTACCTTTTATTGCTCTTGGAATGAAATCTAAATAAAATGCATAACTAACAGGGACTTTGATTCATGATCGTATCGCCTTATTAAAATGTTCGCCTGTCGGCAGGCGCTGTACCTCTTTCGATTGTAAGGCTTGCCACAGACTGGGTGTCTGACTTAAATGGGCCAACACTGAACTTTAGGAAGGCCTTCCTCCTTTTTAAAACCACCTTCATCAATCTGTCTCAGGCTAGCTGAGGACAGAGGCTATGCTGTGCGCAGAGAGCATCCAAAATATCATAGAGGTGTCGGTGATCCAAAAGGAATGCTTGGTTAAGGTTCAGGTTAGCAAATCTATAATAACAAACCACCAGGTTTGCCAGCAATGCTGTCTTATAATTAAAATATGATCAGGAAATAAAGAACAACGATCTGAAACGTCTAAACGATAAAGCCATTCGGAAAACAGTTTTGATCCTTCTCTAAAAACAGTCAGGGGTGCCACATAAACAAACTGAGCATTGAGATGCGAAAGATCCAAGACACCCATGTGCTGCAAACTATTTGCATAACATGCGCAAATGAGTTCCTGACAATTAACAACTATTTGCAAATGAATGCAAGCTGAACAAAACATGAGGCTTATTTGCAAACCAAAGCATTCCAGTAGTGAAGACGGCCCTTGTTAAACAAGGAAAACCCATGTCTAGGCCCAGTGGAAGCGAAATGCCCACTTTCCTCCCCATTTACTCCAGCAGGATTTAGTAGGTCAACATCCACACCATCAACAAAGTGACTCGTAAATGAAAGCTCTAACCGCCCGAACAGCCGGATTTCGGAAAGCAAAAAAACAAGAACAGAGTGCCATTGTTTCAAACGCCACCCTCAAAAATCATTTGCTGTCATTTTCTTTCAGCGTGGATGTGAAAAATCCCCGCTCAAACAAAAGCCTAGAGCAAGCCAAATAACACATCTCCACATGTTCCGCTCAGCCGGATTTTAACTTATTTTCAGCGCCTGCTTGTTGTAATTAATATTGCACAGGAGCTTGCATTGTCATTTTTCAAATCGTTTCCCTGGAAATGTTCTACACCTCTTAATGGCCTCGCTAATGCTGTAGCTGTCATGTTTTGGACAGCTGCACTTTTGCAAGACAAACTCGGGGCTGCATCATGCTCCTCTCTCAAAGGACCCCTCCTGCTCAAAGGCGCCCGGGCCAGGCCGGCCAGCTGCTCACGGCGATATGGAAATCTTTGATTAATTTTTTACCTCTTGGTGCCGAATGTTGCTCGAGTGTCACTTTCCCGCTCCGTCCCTCGGCACCCTTGCTCCTTTCTGCACGCTCCCCGAGATGATGGATCAGTTAAACATACTCCAAAAGAAATCATAGTGCTAATTAAAGCCAAAACAAAACAAGCCAGATGTGTTACAAGGCACCGAAGCTGGACGGGTGCCAGGCAGGAGATGTATGAGTGCCAGGAACGAGCGAGCAAATCAAGGCCTCATCGCACAAATTACACAGTTCTCAAACAGAATTCAGCTAATACCTCTCGAAATCATGTCGGGATTCTCAGATAACATGACGGAGGCCACGAACAAGGAAGGTGTTGATCCTTTATATATACATACAAAGAGGTATAATCAGATTGGACGTGTCGCATTTTAAGAAAATCTCACTTCTGCAGATTTTTAATTCACAATGAGGGGAAAGAAAAGTCAACATCGGTCATATAGAGCACAAACGTGCCCAAACACTAAAACATTATTATTCACTGAGATGTTTTGGTAGTGTCAAGCTGTATCCTGTCAAAGCTTTCAAAACACTGACCCCGATATGAGACTCGTGCTGTAAACCTGCAGCGCACCGAACAAGCCGAACGGTTTCTACCGCGTTTGTGTCGAAGTGTACAGAGTTCACAGACGGCCTATTAGAGGTGAACACATTTCACTGCTTTCAGTCTGAAAATCAGTTGCAGAAACCAAAAAAGGTTATGACTCGATCGCACTGAATCACATGATGCCAATGAAACCTTGAAAGAATTTTAATAGGTATTGTGACGACGCGATTTGACCCTTGTCGCATATTTCACGTCATCAGAAATACACAGAACGCAATGAGGTTGAGCTTAAGCTCTACTGTCTTTCCTTCAGGTTGCTTTTAGACCAACATCATAGCAGGGTTCACGCTTTGAGATTTGAATAGAAGAAAAAAAAAAAAAAAGACACTGCCTGAAATTTCCTCGGTTGACTCTGGTTGCCATGGCAGTCATCACAGAACGTGACATTGCTCGTTCTTCGACATCCGATCTCAACTCAGGAGCGAAACAATAAAAAAAATAAAAAATAAACGAACATAAAATGAGCCCCAATGTGTTAATTAGATTTAATCTCTGAATACCAAAAGAGCTGGCAGTTGCTGATGTGAGCATAAGTTGCGCACAATCTTTTGCTTCTTGCTCGTTCACCTGGACACGGCTTCCTACTCCGAGGAGCTTCATGCGGGGCTTTCAGTGTGGAAGAGACAGCCAGGCCCATCAGCGCGAGCAGCACGACTCCATCATCGCGCTCGTACGCTCGTGTACGGTGACACGCCGCTGAAATATGCTCACCATTCAGAAACACAACACACGACTACACGACCCTGTATTCTCCTCCAAATGATTTCCTGCCATTTAAAAGACAATAAGCAAGCGGCAATAGACCGATGGAGGAGGCATGTCATTTTCGGCACGCTGTTGCTCAACATCAAGGAAAATCAATGGCGGCTCCGCAGGGGCATGGAGAGGGAAGAATGGAGCTCCGTTTCAGGTCTGTTTGAACTCATTTTCCTTTCTCTGTGGTTGCCCACTTCACGCAGCCCCCAACCCCCTTCCAGGCTCCTCCACTCCCTCCTCACAGCAGGTCCGACAGCTTGACACATTGACAGCTCGCGGTGAATGACAACTGATTTGTACAAATTTCAAGCCTTATAAATCTACCCGTCACAACAACAGCATAAAAGAGCTCGGACCCAGCAGGTAATTCAGATGAGAGGAGAAAGAGTGGAGAGAGAGAGAGAGAGAGAGAGAGAGAGAGAGAAAGAGTGGAGAGAGAGAGAGAGAGAGAGAGAGAGAGAGAGAGAGAGAGAGAGAGAGAGAGAGAGAGAGAGAGGTGGCGATGGGGAATTTCCTTTCGACAGCATTATCTAAAAATGTGCACGACGCTGCAATGTGACAAAATACATAAAAATAAATACGTAATAAAACCTGTGCTTTTTTTTTTTTTATACCTGGTCAACGGTAAACACCGCGCTGGTGCGCATTTGTCTCTTTCAAGGATTAAACCCGGATCGGGCGTACCTTATTGCAAATCAGCGACACGATTTTGTTTTATACTGATATTAAAGTAGTGCCACCTGCTACAAGCAGGATTACAGCAGCCATGTTTTCCCCCAAGTCTGCACTCTGGCTGTGTAAATGAGTGGGCCTTTTTTACGCTGTTTAAACAATATCCCACACTGCACCAGGGCTCCAGCTACCCTCCAGCTTTCATCTGTTCATAATGGCAGCCCTGGCAGGCAAGGCCTTCAGAGTCGTAAATCGTCGCAGAGGGTGAATTTTTACTGCCAGAAATAAACTACTGGGTGGAAAAATCAATAAGGAACGGCATAAAAGCGGTTAATAATTCCAGGTGAGTTGTTGCTTGCATTTTAGCGGTTGATGGCTCATTTGTGTTCGGTCATCAGTAACACGGCAACTGGAGATGCTGTGCGTAATAATTATGAATAATTATAACCCAGTCAGCAGGTGTACAGGTAAAGGACGTACTTGCGATAAGATCGGAATTTTTTTTATCCGTGTCCGTTCACTTTAACCTGATATATAACATCTTTTGGAAATGTCCTGACTTCGACATGGATTTCTCCCTGACCCGTTTTGTCACGTACATGTACTGCAGATAATGTAATGCTGCGGAAACGCCTAATCAGGGATACTGCATGGTTCACAAAGTCAGATTTAAGACATTTTTAAAGACCTTTTTAAAACTATTAAGAATAATGTTTAAGACTTATACACTGTCAGTAACTGTCCTTAACCATGCCCTGATTTGCTATTTTTCAAAGTATCGCTAAACTTGCACGTCCCCATAGCTGAAAAATAAAATCCGTTTTACGCTTGTGGTACAATCCAAGAGCGAGTCGCACCACTAACAGAAAGCTGATTGGTTGTTTCATGTTGATCTTATTTGTAGTTGTAATACAGCGAATTATAGTTGGTCTAGCGAAAGAAAGAATTACAACACCACAGAAACTAACGAACAAAACCTTCGAAAGTGCTGAGTGAGCATTTTAATAAGCGTTAGAGGTAGAGTTGCATGGACATCGGAAAATTAAGACCTGCTTTAAATGATGCAAGAACTGGAACAGCGAATTTAAGACTTTTTAAGGGCTAGAATTTGGATTTTTAAATTTTAGAAAATTCATTTTTGTAAATGAATCTACCAGGTTGTCACTGATGGGCCCTTAAGCAAGGCCCTTAACCCTTAACTGCTTAAAATAAAAGTGAGATAACTCGTAATGTAATAATATAATGGATCATCAGCTGTTGAGGGGATGCCGACTGATAAAGTGAAGTGTGGAGAGTGAAGTTTAAGTCTGACACCTGATATACAATCTTGTGCTTGAAGTCAAGTACCAAAACCACTTCATTTCTTTCTTTTTTTTGTTTAGATATCTGTGGCCTTAACGACAGCTAACGATAGTAGGCAAGGTGTGAGAGGAACATGTTGCAACATGCAACTCCTCCGTCCTTGGGGAAATTTTAGGCTCACCTTAACAAGCTACAGAATAAATAAGTAGGTTTCACTTACTAAACAGTTGGACACTGTGTTAAATATCTATCTGTACACTAAAAAGGACGCAAATTACACCTTTAATATTGTAATCGAACAAGAAAATTGAACAGAAATGTTTTATTATTATCTGATAATAGATCAACTTGTGTATACTAAATATAGTTGTACATACTAAAATGATACTAGGAGGATTTCTTGCAATTATATCTATAATGGTGTAAATAAGAAGAATAGAAATTCTTGATTTCCAAAAATATATAATTTAATTATAAATTATAAACAAAAAATGGAAAATTACCAATCAATCAAATAATCAATCAACAAAGACAGCCATATCCTTAAAAGAAAAAAAAGGCCTAAATACTTATTAAATTTTACATACTGTATATCTGTAAGGATCTGAGAATTGACTTCCAGTGAAGCCATATGTTTATCCCCCCAGTAACCCGTCAGAATCCTCTGCTTTCACCACAAGCTATTAGCAAACATCACATTTGTGAGAACTCATTCCAATCTGAACAATGACCCTTTTCATAGCGCACTTTAAATCTCCCTGTACGTAACGCATGCTTGTGCAGTTATGGCATAGCTGTTTGATTAAGATTTAGCTCCGCTCAACACCGGCCTCTGACTGGACCAAAAAGGAAGGGAGGAAAGCAAAAGGATTAAGTGTGACACTCCCACTAATGCAGTGAAACTGTCATTCAGATCAAAGGGCCTCTGTCGGAGACGGAGAGGAGTTCAGACAGGTGTCCCCTCCTATTCGAAAGCCACGACAAGTGCATGAACTCTTATCGGCAGAGAGCACCGGCTCAGCTACTGCTGTGTCCTGACCACTTTACGCCCATGTGCTTCAAACCGGATGATATCAGAGCCAATATATCCTGACTGTGCACCCTCATAAAACCCACTCGAATAAAGAATTATATACTTTTTTTTTTTTTTAACACATTATTCTGTCAAGTTCAGGATGGGGGAAGGAAAAAAAAAAACCCAACCTCACACTTATGTTTAGCATTCAGACACAAACACACTGTGGGTCTAAAATGCTGGCAAATACTTTGCAGTTTATGGTGAAATATTCTCCAGAGGTCAGCTTCTGTCCTAGCCAGTTGGTCATTTATCAAGAAGGCAGGCAGGCAAACAACTTATTGGAATGATGTTATTGCAACTTTTATGGAGTACAATTAAGTAAAATGTCACTTTGCTTAAAGAGGCCCATACCCCTTATTAAGGTTTGACTTAGCCCTTGCAGCACACCACATTATTTTATATAGCTCAGTGATACACCCCAGAAGGAAGAGTTGAAAGGTTGCCAACTCCATTATGTTTATGCAACATTAAGCACATTTTCACTCTACAGGAATATACTTCCATTGCTTTCAGTGTAATTCTACACATTAATCACTTTCATGGCAAAACAATGGTGCAGGGATAAAAATCATGTGGACGGCTTCAACAAAAGGCAGAACATGCCCCGGTTACATTGCATACTGCTCCACCAATTTGCTAATTCAAAAGACATGTGGGGAAATATCTACAGCAATGATCTAGACGTTGATTATTGTTTGTACGACTTACGGAGCTCCTGAAACAATTACGCAATTCCAATTCCACTTACGGGCGAAGTACATAAATGTATTGACACAATAATACGCTATTTCATATCAGTTAGATAAAGCTAGCTTTAATGAGCTCATCTCATAATGGAACCTTTGGAGTGTGCAGGAATTAGCCTTAGTAACAAAAAGGGCTCCAAATAAATACAGACATTCCTCAATGCCTCTCTAGTGACATCACAGTCCCGGTGGAGGAGGCTTGTCCTCGACATGCCTTACAAGTCTTTCAATTAGCCCATTTTCAGAGAAGACCTCCAAAAAGAAAAAAGCAGCCAAACAGATGTGTACATGAACTTGTTTCGAAACGGAGAGAGAAAGTGAGAGAGGAGAGCCCGTCCGATAGTCCCACAATTATTAAAAGGGTCTGAATGGTTCTCATTAAAGCAACTGAAGCCCAGCTGGTTGGAGATGCAGCAGGTCAGCTGTAGTTCAGCTGGAGGTCTTGTGATCGAGAGCTTGGCTGGAGTTAGCAGGGGGAGGGATGACTGATGACCGCAGGGTGAATGCCAAAGCCATAAATCCAGCCGGGCCTGACCCACAGCCCCTATAAACTTTATTTACATTTGCACATAGTGTCCACCTTTAAAACTTCTATGTTTAGTCAATTTACAGCTGCGAAGTGTCTTGTGTGGTTCTAGTTGGGGGGGGGGGGGTTTATCTGTTAGCCTCACTCTCTTTTAACTCGAGTCTCTCCACATCCTCCACTGTAAAGAAGATTCAAAGGATCTATCAATTATGTCTTTGTAACAGGGAATTCTATTAATACATTTTCCACTGTCTCTGTAGTTCGGCAGCTGCAGGCTGGAACTCTGAGGCCTTCAGCAACGAATACACTACATCCTTTCAGTCTCTGAACGAACCTAAATTACAATTTGTTACAGTATACGCTTCGGCTGGGACTACTTTATTCAGATGAGCGGTTACTCTAATTAATAGCACTTTAAACATTTCTCTAGGTTCATTATTTTTTAGAAATATTAGTTTCCTTTCCTTTTGTGTGTGTTCACAATGGCTGTCCATCTGTTTGCAGCATAACATTTAATCTGTGACATGTCCATAAATTGGACGTGTCCATCACAAGTAACGAATGTGAGGAAATTGCAATGACTGGATGAGCGGGAGAAGCAGCTATCTCCAAGTAACTTATATTATTTATAGATTCGGGAGGAGGGAAATAAATAAATGAAACTAACATTCTGCCGTTTGGCATTCCAGCAGGCTTTGCGCAAATCTTTTTGATGTCGGTGCCTGTAGAGAAACCTTGTTTGGACAGCCATAGGGTGGAGCTGGCAGACTTCTAACTCCAGTGGAGAAAACGGGCTACTGCAGAGGAGCACACGGGGGTCCTCTCAGCCTTCCAAGGGGAGATTCTATCACGTTGACAGGGGACTAAGTATTATTCAGTATTATTACACCCCATCAAGGAAACTCTGGCTGACAATATCCCAGTGTGCTGTCTGGTGTAGACAAGGCGCAGTGAGAAGACATGCAGAGGAAGGACGAGGGCTCCGATAGCTGCACTTTGCGCACTCGTTTAACAGGCGTGGCCGTACTCTAACCACTAACACAGCCTAACACAGTCATGGGTATGCAACAGGTTGAAAGTGTGAATTAAAACAGGAAGCTGCCGAAAATGTAGAGTCACAAAAATAGGGTTTGTAATACCAACTTCTCTAACAGAAGTTCAGAGGAAAAGTACTCCGTGGTCAATTTTCAGACATTAAAATGCAACCGCGAGTTCAACAGCACCCAAGAGCTCTTACAAGCACTTATTATTGTTCACAACTACGTATTCTTTTGCCATACAAATCAGGAGTTTGAGCAGGGGGGGGGAAAGGCAATGTCTTAAATGTTTCTGGCAGTTATAAAATAAAACCATTATTGTGAGAGTGGTCTGTCAAGAACAGGAGTAGGAGTGAAATAAAAACTCGGCATAAAATAATCATTCAGCTGGTTTTGTGGTAGGAAGGCTACGTGGCCTTGTGTGAGAAAGCAGCAAACATGCCTAAGTTATTACTGCAGGAAGGCAATCTGTCAAAGCCAGGCTGTTTTGGCATGGCAAATACCACTGGTGAGATCAGAGAGTCACATTCTGCTTGCAATTACTGCTAAAGGACCTTGGATGCAGGCAGCCTGCTATCAATTATTTCTTTGGCCTCAGACACTTGGAGCTGTCAAACTGGTACTGTCTTCTGTTTTGTAACAGTACAGGAGAGGGCATAGTGCACTGGCCCCTGAGACTTTCAAATAGTTTAGGTCATTAAGTGTGTTATTGTAATCACACATTGACCGTGCCGTTCCTGTTTTCTGTCTTTCTGCCTTCGCAGTCACAATAACAGCGAGGGAAAAATGACAACCTGGATGTTTTTAAGAGTTACTGTACATTCTCAGACATTCAGCCTGCGAATTACTGCGCTGTCTGCGCAAAGCCATCCTAATGGTCATGTACAGAATGATTTCATCAACGCTTCAACACATTAACACTTGCTAATCCGGTCGCAAAATCCGTCCCCATGGGTGAAAACTGACTGTGCAACTTGGACATATGCACAGGCACGCAGCGGACCCCCTCTCCCTCTCTTTCCCTCCTTCTCTATTTCTCTCGACTTGGTGCTAAATGATAATCATGCAGTCAATTATTGATCACAGAGGGCCTGATGGCTTCTGGTAAAGATCTGCATATGCATAGATGCAGCATTTATCTGTGCAAGTGCTGCTATGCAACCCTGCATCTTTCAGGGATAAAAGGAAGCAAGGGGAAATTAATCATTTTTCCACAGCGTGACAGCACATTGGCCTGATGTGGCTAACCCATCCCCCCAGGGCACAGCTCTAGATCATCCAGGGATGTTGCTTTGGCAAGAAATGGACCATTCCCCCCTCATCTCCACCCCAATCTCCTGCCAAGTCCTGGGACTTTATAGCTGAAAATTACATTCTTATGGTAAGCAAATGTGCAGTAAAGCAATAGTGAAGTTGCATGAATCAGTCAGAGGGGGGAAAAGAGGGAAAGGTCATTACTCAAGGCCTGGAGGAAGGAAGTATCTCAAAGGTCTTCGCCACTTAGAAAGTGCCCTGTAATGTCTAATGACTGATCCATATGATGTCTTTTAAATTATTGCATGGAACAGATGCATGCCATTGCATTAATCATCTTTGTCAGTTGAATAAATGATTACCCGGCGTTTACCGAAGGCATTCCAGACCAGAAAAACGAGACCGTTTAATTCAGGCTATAGATTTTCCTTTCACTTACTATTTTGGTTTTATGCACTTAAACAGACTTGCTGTTTTGAATTTCACTCTTCGTATTATATTTACTTCCATCATGCACTAATTCGCCGAAAGAAAAAGCTAACTAGTGAAATGCCAGCTTGGGTCTGGAGCTAATCTATCTAATAAGCCAAAAAAAATCCATTCTAAAGTTAAATGGTAAAAAAAAAAAAGAAGCATAATAATAAAAACAAGACCAATCTCATCGACCTAAAAGTTGTATTTCAATTTAATGCGCTCACTGTATCATAGTTTTCCAATAGTCAAAGTTCAGCAATCTCGCTGGTGGAGTTTGCTAATGATTGAATACAAAGGAAAACCCTTTAAGTATAAATCCACAACGCTGACTGAATGCTTGTTTACAGTTAAATAGGCTGCCATTTATCGCAGATAAACACTGAATAATCTGTCTTTTCAGCATCTCTATAGCAACTTTACCATTTGGAAAGCAAGCTGTGGAATAAAATCGGAATACAATTCCTTCTGCCTTTTCACCTGTACAGTGAACTTCTTGCATACTTGTACCCCTACACCCTTCACAAATTGATCCACGGGATTCCCCCCCCCCCATTAGAAAATGAAAGTTTGATTTTTAAGCCTTGGGTTCCTTTATCTCCTCAGACCCTCAATAGGTTTAGTCATGCACAGAGAAGGTGCTTAGAAGTTTGCAAAGACTCTTCTGAGAAGAGCAGGGAAACGCAGCCTGTCAGAAGCCTTTGTGTTGGGTTTACAGCTTAAACCCATTGCCCTATACATTGGGTGACCCCTTTTTTCACATGCTGAAAAGTTTCCTGACATCAAACTTTGGATTATCTTTCATTTCCTCTCAGGTGAAAGGGGTTTAGACTCCTCAGCTGGAGGATCTGACAGACAAAGGGGATAGGGAAATGTTTAGTCACCATATTTATCAGGGCCCAGTTACTACTTGTCAGGAGCACTTTTTCTCCACATGCTAATTAACAATATCCCCCACCCCATTTATACACCCCAACCATCCCCCCTTTTACCTCGACATCAAGAGCTGACATATCAAGGCAAAGCAACAAAAATCCATTTGCATGCAAATTCAGATCAAGGAGATCCAAACTTACATTTGTCACCTCTTAATGCCAGACTGCGATCGTACTAAATAAACATAAAATGGTGTTGGTACGTCTAAAAAGCAATCGTTATCCATTTAACAGCACTTGCAAAGATCAAAAACAGGTTTCTACTGGAAAGACTTTTAAAGGTTCATCATGGTTGGGTCCATAATATGGAGTCATTTGGAGGGGGGAAAAAAGGCTGGTAGAAATATAACCTAACAATAATGGCCACTTGAAGACAGACTGACATCAAAGTGCATATGGCAAATTGTTATCCAGTGGGTTTTTTTTATTGACAATATAATTGCTTTGGACATGGTTAGAACTATATCCACATCTGTTCATCAATATATCAAACAAAGTCTTTTTCATTGGACACAGAGATTTCGGTAATTGGAACAGGGAGAACTTTGCTTGAAATTCCATGCAAACCTGTGAAAATTGAAAAGTGGTTGTATTTTGCTGACCGTAAAAAAAATTAAATATAATCAAAAGTACCAATCAGACACAGAACTGCAGATTCACATAATCCCCATATGAGTTCTATTTTTTAACCTTTCAAGTTAACCTTCTATTACAGTATTATAGCATGGAACTTTTCCTAGAGTGTGTTATAGATCCAGTGAGATAGATCAAACTTTAATAGAATGCAGTGGCATTAACTGTTGGAAAAAAAAACTTGCACCGTTTCCAGGGGAATGCCAGGCACGGTTCATATGCAGCAGATCACAGAACAGGGCCACTCCAGCTCGCCTGCTCCCATCAATCAAACAGCAAATGGCTCTTCTGACACTCCCACTATTCATTTTCCAGGGCGCCTTACGTGACCACCATCTTGAAGATAACAAGAGTGGAGAAGGGGGGAAAAAAAAAAGAAAAAAAAAAAAAGCATGGGCGAAAAGAGATGGCTTGAAATCACTGCCAAATGTTCTCTTTAAACAATGAGTTCCGAGCACATCATCCGACAAGAACGCTGAACATGTTTCAGGTGGACAGGAGTAGTGAGTTGATGAGTGAGTGTGAAAGGGCTATTTTGATTTTGGCCATTTGAATTTTTCTCCTTTACTATCCACTGTGGCCTTCTCTTGCTCCGGTTTCCTGACACCTGCTGTGCCCCCATCTCTCTCTCTCTCTCTCTCTCTCTCTGTTCCCACTCCTACGCAGGCCTGAAACAGATTTACAGCAACTGTCAAAGTCAGGGATGACAGATAAATTAATCTTCTCTTCATGAGTTTACATCCCAGGCATCTGCACTGCTGATCTGGCCTTAACAAGCGCTGGGTCTCTACAAGCTGTCTTTTAAAGTTGATGTTTTCATGGCTGGAGATGAATTGCCCTGTCATGAGAATCTATTTATACAGCAGTTAGAAGGTGGGGCTCTGGATCCAGAACAGGATGGTTTCATGGGCTGAGGTCTCCTTGAAGTATCTGTTAAAATCGGCTTCTGTCAACCCCGCGTCTGCACCAGATCCAATTCACAGCTCTGTCTTTTTTTTTCTTCTGTTTTAAAATACACAAACTGTATCATCCTGTCTAGTGTCTGTAGCTGTAGTGCTTGCATTTGTCAAGAGGCGAGAGCAGTTCTCCTTGATTGTGGCCATTACTGAAATTGTGTTTCCTTGGTGTGCATGGTTAGGAAAATGTGGCTGTCCATCGATCATCAGGCTTAAGAGCAGCCCGTAACTCTGACTAGCATGCGGATCAACCACATTATCTAACTTAAACAAACCATGCAGGCACCAGGCAGGAAGCATGTACTGAGCAAATGAGCTCTAATGGCAAAAAAGGGCATGTAATACGTGCAGACAACCTTCACCACTTAAAAAGGGAGATGGATAGACCGACCTCTTAAAGCAACTCTCTAACAATTTGCTTGTTCCTACAGCCTGTTCCCTGTAGCCTCATAAACCACAGCTGTGTTACAGAGCATAAAATATATATAAAAATATTCTGGGCAGAAGTATTAGAGAGAGAGAGAGAGAGAGAGAGAGAGAGAGAGAGAGAGAGAGAGAGAGAGAGAGAGAGAGAGAGAGAGAGAGAGAGAGAGAGAGAGAGAGAGTTGCCGACTAAATGTGTGTGTATATAAATTCTTGTAAAGGATAAAACACAGAAATGTTTGCTGTTATAGGAGAGTAATCAAGATGGAGTGGTGCCAAGTCAAGGTCCTTACCATGATTAATTTCCAAAAACACCATGCCCTGGAGTGTTGTATTACTCGTGTTCCACAGCTATTTGCCCATGATTATCATTATTTATGGCAATAATTATGTTCATTTTTAATTAACATAATATGTTCCAGTGGAACATTTTATTTTTCACTTTCTAGATGACACAGAGAAACTCATTGATGACACAGAGAAACTCACTGGGAAAGACTTTCCCAGTTCCAAAAATTATTCGTGAATGATACAAAGCACTGAAACTTCGGACTCCTTCCAAAAAAAAAAAAACAATGCTAAACACATTTCCTCACAGAAAACTTCAGTATATCAACAATTACAAGATTTTTCATACTCTCCATTAATATGAAGTGTCCAATATAGAGTCACTGTCTGAATCGCTACTGTAAAAACAGTAACATTAAAACAAGTACACTATTGTACACCTTCTGAAATACACTCTCAGCCTGTAAATGTGTGGTTGTGATATAAATGATTTCATTCTATTGTTTAGAATTTAAACAATTAAAATATCACACCGGGGCAAAAGAAACGGCTTTTTCCTCGTTTAACCCAATAAAAAAATAGAATGAAGGTCACTCAATGTCCTGCAAGAACACTTTTGGAAGCTAAAAGTAGGCGTTTTAAAATATGGGGTAACCGAATTCAGCATTGCAGAAGGACAGTAGTGAGTAAAAAGAAAAAAAGAAAAAAGAAAAAAAAATTGGTGTTGAAATGACAGTATTCTCACAGTCCAGCACTCCTGAATCCAGTCGGCCCTTAAACAGCAGATGAAACTGAATTCGCGACTTTGCCATGGAGGTAGTTTGTGCTGTAATTCATCTTAAAATGGATTGCTCTGTCACCTCGACTAACACTTACTGAGAGCACCCATCAATACTTTTTGTCAAAAGCTGCACGCTAGGTAAGATGCATCATCAATCACTATTTACATAAAACGCAAAAAGCCTTTCTCCAGACGAGCCGGCAGGGAGGTTTAAAATGGCGAACAGAGTTTTTCTGAGGACACAGGTCAACATATGCTGACAGAGCATTAATATCACCACACACATATTCTCCCGTTCTCTTACAAGTCGTTCAGGTTTGCGGGATAAATAAAAAATATGTTTGCAATCAAACTGTTACGATCAATCTCCAGAAAAACAAAAAGAAATAAACCCTAAATACCTGCCACACACATGACGGGGTTCAAAAACAAGCTACAAAGAGCGAGGGACGTTGCACACCAGAGTTGCATCGCAATATTTCACTCATTTCCTTTACTTAATACTGCAGCTGTAATACGTGGTTTATTAACCAAAAGAAAGAAGTAAAGTACCTGCATGTTATATGATAGAGTAGTGAATGTGTATATGAGCTAAATCAAATCAATATCATATCATAAATTATTGTACTGAGATATACAGTGGTGTGAAAAAGTGTTTGCCCCCTTCCTGATTACTTATTTTTTTGCATGTTTGTCACATTTGAATGTTTCAGATCATCAAACTAATTTAAATATTAGTAAAAGATAGCACAAGTAGACACAACATGCAGTTTTTAAATAAAGGTTTTTATTATTATAAAATGTTTTATTATTAGGCCACTAGGCCACTCCATAGTCTTCATTTTTTTTTCTTCAGCCATTCAGAGGTGGACTTGCTGGTGTGTTTTGGATCAATGTCCTGCTACAGAACCAAAGTTCGCTTCAGCTTGAGGTCACAAACAGATGACCGGACATTCTCCTTCAGAATCTTTGGGTAAACAGCAGAATTTATAGTTCCTTTTATCACAGCAAATCTTCCAGGTCCTGAAGCAGCAAAACAGCCCCAGACCATCACACTACCACCACCATATTTCACTGCTGGTATGATCTTTTTCTGAAATACGGTGTTACTTTTACACCAGATGTAATGGGACACACACCTTCCAAAAAGTTCAACTTTTGTCTCGTCAGTCCACAGAGAATTTTTCCCAAAATTCTTGAGGATCATCAAGATGTTTTCTGGCCAAACTGAAACGAGCCTTTATGTTCTTTTTGCCCAGTAACGGTTTTCGTCTTGAAACTCAGACCACTTGCAGACGATTTTTGCCCTGTCTCTTTCTTATGGTGGAGTCATGAACACTGATCTTAATTGAGGCAAGTGAGGCCTGCAGTTCTTAGGATGTTGTTGTGGTGTATTTTTGTGACCTCTTGGACGAGGCATCACTCCTGGGAAGGTTCTCCACTGTTCCATGTTTTTGCTATTTGTGAATAATGGCTCTCACTGTGGTTCACTGGAGTCCCAAAGCTTTAGAAATGGCTTTATAACCTTTTCCAGACTGATAGATCTCAATTACTTTCTTTCTCATTTGTTTCTACATTTCTTTGGATCTCAGAATGATGTCTAGCTTTTAAGGATCTTTTGGTTTACTTTACTTTGTCAGGCAGGTCCTATTTAAGAGATTTCTTGATTGAGAACAGGTGTGGCTAGAGAAATTTAACTCGGGTGTGATAAACCACAGTTTTAACAGGGGGCAAACATTTTTTCACACAGGGCCATGTAGTTTTGGATTTTCTTTGTCCTTAATAATAAAAACCTTTATTTAGAAAATGCGTGTTGTGTTCACTTGTGTGATCCTTTACTAATATTTAAATTATGATCTGAAACATTCAAGTATGACAAACATGCAAAAAAAATTATAAATCAGAAAGGGGGCAAACACTTTTTTCACACACAATTTTATCATGTAATGTGCCGCACAGCATATCACATCCTTCTATCTGTTACAATTGGTTTAATAACGATATCTTTGTTTATCTATTTATGGTTACATCAAATTTTTTAATTGTTCAAAATAAGTTTCTGTTATCATCCAAATACAAGAGCTTTAACACTCTTCCCCCTCACCGGTCTCTCTTTTCTCTTTCTCTCTCTCTCTCTCTCCCTCTCTCCTCTCTCTATCTCTCTTGAAGTTAATAAGATTGTCATGTTACCATGAACCGGAAAGAACAAAGACCTCGTCTTAAAGAGTCTCACATGGCAGAAAACCTACCTACCATTACGACCTTATTCTTCTTCTTCTTTCGGCTGCTCCCATTAGGGATCGCCACAGCGGATCATCCGTCTCCATACCCCCCTGTCCTCTACATCTGCCTCTTTCAAACCAACTATGTGCATGTCTTCTTTCACCACATCCATGAACCTCCTCCTTGGTCTTCCTCTTTTCCTCCTTTCTGGTGGCTCCATCCTCAGCATTCTCCTACTGATGTATCCCATGTCCCTCCTCTGCACATGTCCAAACCATCTCAATCGCCTCCCTCACCTTGTCTCCAAAACGTCCTACATGCGCTGTCCCTCAAATAAACTCATTATTAATCCTGTCCATCCTCATCACTCCCAACGAAAAACCTCATCTTCAGCTCTGCAACCTCCAGCTTCACCTCCTGTAGTTACTTTTGAAATGATTATTATTGTCATTTGCTTAATATCATGTATCAATATTAACCCAGCACTGTTATATACACAGTAGGTTCTATCATTTCGGTAAAAAAATAGCATTACAGCACTTAGGAATGTACTCCATGCTGTGGCTCTGCATTATCACCCAAAGTGCACTGTATTTGTATTGGTTTGAAGCGTGTTATTGTGCTTATACAACAGCATTTTGCCAAAATCTACAACGCAAATTTATTACTGAACGACATGTCACACATTATAATGAGTTATTGTTATGGGAGTTATATGATAAGCTTTTTTTTCTTTAGACTTGTTCGACTGTTGTGGAACAAGTTCTTGTTATTTCTTATGTTATAGCCATGATCAATATTTCCTTACAATATTTCATTTTCTCTAAACCTTGTAAAATGGTTTATACTGAAAAGATTTGCAGAGCACCAGAACCTCAACATCCCAACTCCTCACTACCTCAAAAATTGTTCTTTGTGCAAAACACATTTGTTCAATCCATTTACTACTAAAATTTGTATTGTATGTATAGTATTTATAATTATATTACTGTGTTACTGTTCCATTGTAGGCCTACTGGGTTGTGTTGTTTGCAATAACTGTTGTATGCACACTTGCACTTCATATAGTCCTGTGCAAAGGTCTGTATTTTCTAGACAGTTTTTTGTAATCGACTGTTAGTTTAATATATTTATGTAGCACCTTAATCCTGGAGGAATGTTGTTTTGTTATATTGTGTATATATGGCTGGTTATAGACCACCAGTCTAAAAGTCTCTGCATATAAGCCTGTGTTACAGTCTACAAATGCCCTAGAATGAGCACTTTGATATCATTCATGCGATAACGATCTCTGACCAATCCGATTATAAAAATCTGCAAAAATCCCTACAATATACGTCAAGATTAAAGATAATGCTAATGTGCAATGCAGCACTACATTTGTATTTTTTCCTTAATGCTTTCGATGCCACTTTGATTAGACTCTTGATGGGAAAGGGAGCAGGACTGTGTTTAAGCTGAGCCATTACGGCCCAGTTATTGTGCTGAGAGTGAAGGATTGCTCTCTCTGTCCTCGCAGCCAGGATCAGCTCTACGCTGTTTGGACAAGTGCAGAAATGTTAAGGGAAATGAATGATACTTTGGGTCTCTGCAGGCTCTCAAAGCCATTTAAGATTTCCTTTAAATAAGCCTCATTTGATATGAAACACACTCGCACACACACACACACACACACACTGGCTGTGGATTTTGGCAAACGGCTTCAGATCTTTGTCACCCCAGAGGTAAGTGTTAACACTATTTATTACCAATGAGCGATTTACTCTGCTTTCAAAGAAGTCCAAGATTCTCACATACACTAATCCCAAGACATCACGTTCGAGCACACGAGCCGTGACTTAATGCTCGCACGCATGAAAAATTTCGACGCACTCCTTTTCCCTTGTATCAGTTTAACTAGTTTAGGCAAATATGAAATAAATCTATTATCCTATAATCTCTGCAGTCATTCTTAGGAGCCATATATCATCATATTTATTACGGCAATATATAATACATTCCATGATTACCTTTCAATGCGGAGAAGTGTCCACTAAGTGTGAACATGTATTTTTGAATAGAAAGATTCGAGTGGAAAATGCTGACCATGTATTCATATTAACGGGGGAAGAAATATACGTACATATACATTTACGTGTACGCACATGCACACACACACACACACACACACACACACACGTGCACAGAATTCAATTTGGAAACCATCATCTAGAGCCGAGAGGCGGACAGGAAAGTCATATTGCCATAATGCTTATAATATCAATCATCTTGACGTTTTATTGGCTTTATCACTGTACATGCCATTAAAATGATGTCTGGCTCAGATTGTCAGGGGGCAAGCATTAAACAGGCCAGGATTAAAATGCACATCTCAAACTAGTCTCCCTATCCCTTTTCCAAAGAATAAAAAAAAATAAAAAAACAGTTCCCAACTAAAAAGTACAGCCTGCGTTCAGCTTAAAGAAATATACTGTCTAAAAGGTCTTATCAACACTTTCACTGACAAGCCTGATAGAGTCAGATTTACTGAGATGCAAAATCTCTCCTAAATTTATCCCCCCCCTCCCCTGGTTGTGTTAGAAAATGACAGCAAATAAAGTGGAGAATTATGAACTCCTCCATTCCCCTAGCATGTGCGGCACGCCTCATCGGAAAAGTCAATGTTAAACTCTTAGGCGGTGGACTGATATGCTAATAATGGCGTTCTTCATAAGCAAACATTAATATTACCACTTGAGCTATTAAAGTCATTTTGGTGGTTCTAGAAGCTGTGAGGAAAGTAAATATCCATAATTCAACAGATCCTGACAGTTAAAAGGTTGTAAATGGACGTTTAAATGCTACCGCTGTTGCCAAGCTGGCAAGTACACCATAAAACTGAATAATTCCGCCTCGCAACCCTTAATCAGAGGTACGCTAAGCAAATAGAGGAACCCACAGCTGAGGGGAAAATGCATTTACATACATATTCTTTTCGGTGGAATCATAACTCATATGTCAGATAAGCTTGCGTGTCATGCCTCGATGGCATAAATATTGACAGACATAGTACATCATAAATCTAAATAAACTGAAAAACTGCAGATAGCCAAAATCTCACATCTGTTCTTTTTTTAAATAATGATAACTTCCAAACTCTAAGAAGACTTTGATAAACAGTTATCTATCAGAACATCATCATGTACATGCCAAATTCCTCCATGACTCCATGTCACTCATCAAAAGAAAGAAAAGAAAAAAAGAAAAAAAAAACTCTTCATGCTAATTAGAATCATATATATATAAAAAAAAAAATCTTTCAGTAAGGATCATTGATATACAGCCTTATAAAAAGTCTTTGTCTTTTTGAGTCCTGGACACGCCCTTCAAACTGGCCCAGTGTCCACCCTTGCAGCTTTATAGCATATTAAAATAATTATATCATCCCTCTTCTGGCCTTTTTACTGCACAATGGGAAGAGTTCATTTTTGGCCAGAGTCAAACGCAGAGACAGACGCCCAGCTGAACAAACTCAAGGTCCTGTTTAATATCCAGATCTCCAAGACACTCGGCTAAATATAAAATGATCTATGGGCCGCAGTGAATCAGACGGAGAGCTGTGCTGAGTTGCATCACTCCCTAAATTCAATTCAGGACGTTTTTTTCCCCTTCATTGTGAGGCGCATTTTTCACATTGCTCTATTATTCATTGTGCCGGGTGAAAGATGGATTTACAGTGATGGAAATAATTAATCAATTTCTCACACTGTGTTATGAAGAAGGCAGCGAATAATAATGTGAATGAACGAGGGCAGGCGATGATATTTGTCTTCATATCCAAGCAAAAAAAAAAGAAAAGTGTGTGTTTGGGGGGGGTTGGAATATGCAAGGCAACACCAACTTTTTAATCATTAAAACAAACAAAAAACAAAAAGTTTGCTTGATATTTTATACAAAAAATTAAAACAAAAATCACAATTTGTTGAATAAATAAACACCCCAGCAAGACAACAACAATGCCTCTCTGGATATCTTCCTTCTCCTTGGCGTGACTCAGAGCAGATATTTCTTGCACGGAGCAGAGCATGGGGAGTTGATGGCGCAGGATTAGAGATGCTGGACATTTTTACAATTGCAAAGGCCAGTAGGAGGCAGGAGAACAGGAGAGGAGGGGGGTGGAGGAGATGCGTCCTCTGAGGGATTGAGGAGGATTCTCCTCTTCAGATGTGCTAGAGGGCTTCCCCTGAGATAATGAGAGGGCTCTCAGTGGGTAAGAAACATCCACTGCATACATCCTTGGGATAACAGGACCTCCATAGGAGCCGCAGTCAGGAAAGCTTTCAGCACGGCAACAAAGGAGCATGAAAAAAAAAATGTCTCACAAAAACGAAGAAAGGCATTGATGTGAATTTCTTTAAAACAACACAAAAAAAAGAGTGGGTCTTTTTCTTCAGCTTATTTAGACTGATTATCTTCAACTCTTGTGATTGTGTAATTGTGAAAGTAGTCTTGAAACTACACTTTGTGTGGTCAGTGAAAACACGTACAAATGCTCCAACACCTTTAGCTGACTACTTCCTCTAAAGAAAACACCTCTTACAGACTTCATGAGTCGTGAAGCGAATACTAACCTTTCCACTATGTACAACTACTCCAAAGATCGTGACTGACACTACAAACTACAGGAAATACTGAAATTCCAGTTCTCACCTACATGTTTTCATCTTAAAACCCTTATAAAAAGTTGACCTATAAAAATTTAAATCTGTAATGCAGCACATTTACAAGGTGCATTCTTTATTTCTTTGCAATTGCAAGAGTTTCTAAAAAAGTTCTTTTTCTTGTGAAGATGTGCAATGTTAACTTTATTGCCATATGCAAGTCAAAACATCTGTACACAAGATTGTTTGGCATAATGGACTAGCAGGGCTAAGCTCAATATTTCATTCAAGGAAAAAATATATATATCATTTTTTATTTTATTTATTTTTTCTAACACCAACAATGAATTTTCTTTTTAAATATATTGAACTAAAAAATTTATATTGTATTTCCAAAATTTTAAACCCCAAGAAAGATTATTCAGTGTTAAGTATTTTTCCAACCATTTGCTTTTCTGAAATTAAATCAGTGGTGGTGGTGGATGTGTAATTTGAGGTAATTTAAATTTCTTTAGCAGATTACTTCACTAATGATTCATTTTTAGGAGAAAAAAAGAAGTAAATAGACTGTAAGAACTGCTTTTCTGTTTATGTTTTTTGTCTTTGCTCTGTAATAGATTTAAGCCAACACTGAGATCCCATGGTATACGACTCGAGATTAACAAATTCATAATACTAACAGGAAATTATAGGAAGTAATCGGTAATAGAACCACTTTATCTCTGCTATTCAATATCATGGCTAGTCATCACGGTCTATATGTGCTGACTATAGATGGAATAGTCTGAAAATCTCACGGTATGATAAGTACAGAAAACCAATGTAACACTTTTCAGTATATCAGCACACACCCACCGCCCCCAGTGAATCACTCAGTCAATAAAGAAAGAAACAAGCAAACAAAGTAACAGGGCTGGCTTAGCTGCCTGATAAATGAATAACTCACTAACTCCTTTGACATTTTCCCTCAGGATTAAGCTAGCTTTGTTATGGGCCATGGGAAGCTTCTCCAACATTCGCTAGCATTTGCTTGGGAACTTCAGCGAGCTACATTTGATGTCAATCATTTCCTACTAATATATTTCTAAAGGAAATCTGATCTTCAGATTGCACTGTATGAAAGCTACTACCATTTTTTTTTTTACTCCACATGAGGAATCCTTACAAATATTAGCAACTGTGAATGATTAGCATTACCTCTTAAGCGGCCAATAGCACAATGCATATTATTTGCTGTGTGATCCAGTCAGAAATGATGAAGCCTACATAGGAGACCTTGAGTACTGTAGAGTTATCTGTGAGGTCATTCCTATTTATCCCAAAGGTTTTCAGTAAGTTTAAGGTCAGAGTTCTAGAGCAGGCCACTCAAAATCTTCCAATCCATGCAAACTATACTTTCATGGAGCTTGCTTTGTGCACAGAGGTATTGTCATGCTAGAACAGGATTGGGTCTTCTAGTTCAAATAAAGGGAAAATTGCTTGACATTTTATGCAGTTGTCCAACTTTATAGTAACAGTTTTGGGAAAAACAGGCGTCCCAATATTTCTGTCCATACAGTGTAGTCTAATACATGTTTAAATAAAATATTATTTCATGGTTTTGTGTTTGGGAAAACTTAACATTCATCACAACTCCATAACTCCAACTCATTGAAAAACTTTTGTGCATAAATCATTTTATTTTAGCATTAGAAATGTGCTTTTACAAGCGAGACAGCATTGTAAAGAACGCTGTAATGACAGGGTCAGTATTCATTTCATAAATATTGAGCGAACTGTCATTTTTGAGCCTTTGTTCGGTTTATTATGTCAGTCACCTCAACCCTTGGAAATCAACTAAAATGTGTTATTATTATAATAATGTTTAATTATTTTTAAAAAATTGTTTATGCATGAGATTGAGAAAAAAAAAGATTTTTTAGGGTCCAAGAAGATGCCTACTGATCAGAAAAGAACATGAACAACCATTTAATTAAATGGTGCAGACAGAAGAAATGTATATTAAACAATACACAACTCAATTGTGTGTAAAACAGCATATGTGTAATATATAAAAAAAAAAATTATTCTGTTGTTAAAATAAAAAAAAAGTATGCTAAAAATGCTTGGATTGTGTCACCCAATCCTGTTCTAGCATGACAATACCTCTGTGCACAAAGCAAGCTCCATGAAGGTATAGTTTGCATGGATTGGAAGATTTTGAGTTAATTAATTTGTAATGGTTATTTTATATAAGTATTAACAATAAAGTTTTTTCTGACTGTGTTGAAATTTTGAACATTCTATTTGTTACCTGCCTACAACAAAATGCCTAAGAAAAGTGATGAAGATTTACAAAATTAGACTGTAACTGGCAGGTTTCAGTTGGAAATCAGTCGTTCTCATTCGTTTGAGTGCAAGTGTGCGACACAATGCCTCGGCATCAGTTGGCAAAAAAAAAACAATGTACACTTTTTGACCCCTGAGAGGCCTCACTATGGAGACTTTGTGTACATGTTTTTGTACATCATTCATTTATGTACAGTCATGGTAGCTTCAAGGCTCTACTGGGAATCACAATCCAAGCTATAATCAATACATACCACTGTTAGCTTAATTCACTCAGGGCAATACCTGCTACACTCACAGATGTAACGGCTTTTAAAAAAAAAAGTGGATTGAATGAATGAGTAATTCCATGCCAGGTTTAGGGCTTAGCAGAACCACGTTTACAATAACTCAATTACTCTGTGTAGACAAAGTATGAGAATATAAATGTATACAAAGAAATAATCTACTCTAATATAATTTTATCCTTATATTTTTAAATGTTTAAAATGATGCTTTTTGCTGTTACAGTGGTTAAATGACAAAAAAAAAAAGTCTGAAACTCTATGGAATGGAAATTGTAAATAAAATAAAAAATTGGGAAATAAAATATAAGAAACTGTAAAGCCATTTTAGACATCATCAAGATTTATTTTAGAATCGTATACTTCTAAAATCTCATTTGTATATACTTAGCTTAAAATATCTGCTTGTATCCTTCCATCATAACTGTACATTACACCCCGACAAAATGCACTAATTGTAGAAAATTTGTTTGCATGGCGTGTTCCGTTATTTCACGTTACATTTCACCTACTACTCCATTCCGTTCAAATTTCTGGAAGCACTGACCCCTCGACAAGAAATGCAGCGAACCTTTGCTAACTTCTGGATATTCCTTTCATTTTTAGCACCTCCAGCTACCTCCCATTGGTTTTACAACTTCAAAATACACCTCATGAAAAAATCAGGAGTTATCTGACATGTGTCCCCCTACCCGGATGGCATGCCAGCACCAAAGGCCAGCATTGATTTTCTGTAAAGCAGGGCCGGATTAGCCCCCTTTAGGGCTCAGCTGTCTCAGCACGGCCTGAGGGGCTGCTATAAAACTAATAATTAATTTAAACTGCCCTGCCTGCTCGGGGTATGGAAGGATCTACACTCATAACACACAGCCGACTGTCTGCAAGCGTGTCTCTGCGCAGAGCAGCGTTGTGTTATTTTTATCTCTGGCTTATTGGAAAAAGACTGTACATGTGTGGCTACGGCGTGAAGTCTAGCGCGCTGAATAAAACGCGCTGTAGTATCCGAACAAAAATGGGACAATAAAGACCACATGTGCTTTTCAGTCTGATTGACAGGCATAGTGAAAGCAAATTAAGGCTGAGGAAAGAGTATAGAACAAAAACCTATGGAACAGCGAGTACTGCTCTGTCTGAAAACCTTCAATGTGCTCAAACCCAAACACGGAGTCCAAACAAACAAATGCGGTAACAGGCTTTCAGTTGCAGGATTCTCAACATGAGATGAGGACACAATAACTAGAGTTAGAGTCGGTTCTTTCCAGGCTCTTCATATCCTTTCGCATTCACATAGCTGAGGTAAATCTTTCGGGAGAGAACGCGTATAAATTCGAACAAGCGCAAAGAAAAACTAGGACGAAGATCTGCACATGTGACAGAATAACAGAACAGCGAGCACTCTACGTGTCATCCACACTTTACTTCTAAAAGGGATATCTCAGGATAGAGAGTCATATCCAACGGACAAGAGGCAGATGTGTGCCTTAGTCTGAGCAGTCTCAGTCTTCATGGAGGCCTGTGGAACATTTAATGACATTAAGTCAACCATCACAAGGCGTCTTTGCAAAACTCCTGAATGACTGCTTGAGCTTGGTACAAGAACAGACAACAATATGTAGCTGGACTTTAAATACTGCCCTTGTTCCTCTTTTTTTTTGTAATCCAGAGTCACATGCTGCACATTCCAGCAGAAATGAAAGTTCGAAATGCTCTTAGCTCTCACGGCGCATGTCTCGGTTGGCTTTGAAACAACTCTGAAGGATGCCGTTAAGGAGGGCTCTGTCTAAACATTTCACCATGCTGTATATGTCAAAGCTATGAATATGCACTTGCGTCCAAACGCGGCACAAAACAGAAAGAGACACTCCATCGAGCTGCTCTGTTAAATTTCTTTCTTTACTGTAGCTCCGGCGAGGCCTTCTACAGCAGGGGCCAGTAAAGGGATTTCACCTGAAAGGCTTTCATCTTATTTGACACACAAACGCTCCTCAGATCAGACGAGTGCAGCTTGTGTTGGGGCAGTCAAGGCTGTCTGTCTGTAAAGAGCATGCTCAGGAGAATATCCCGGCGCCTCTTCATCTTCCTCTTCTTCCTCGTCTTCTACTGCCAGGCGTTTTTTGAAGCCAGTTATCAGGTGCGCTATGAAAACCCTCTGGCCCCAGACATAAAAGATGACTGTTCTCACAAACCCAAAGGCAGCAAGAGGAAAGAGCTTTAAAGGAGTCACCAAAATGTCTGCATTCACAAAGCAGTAACGTAAATACCACTGTTTACTGTGAACACAAAGAAAATGATTCATTATTAGGACAAATGAAGGAGATATAAAGAGATCGATATGTACAACAGTTAAAACAAAAACTAAAAAACTAAAAACAATAGATTTAGATCGTATTTATTATATTTTCGGACGCTACAGGAAAGAAAGAGGGTGATTGTTTTTAAAGTACGTTTTTACAGTAACAGAGGTATGTTTTGCCTGTGGATGACTCTGAAGTGCGCGAAGGCAAATGTGCCGCAGCTGTGCTCAAAATCTGCAGCAGCTGTTTAAACCCTCTATGGTCTTCTGCACAGGGGGGAAAAAATGTGCTCCTCTCTGGGCTGGTGCACGTTTGCAAAGCAAGCAATTTGGACAGTACACTCCAGTTCATCACTCTGCAGGCGGCACGTCACTGCTTAACAGCAGTCAAAACACAGAGGCTTGACTTATTATTCTGGGCACCGGCTATGCTCGAAATGTTTTGGCAAATATTTTCTAATAATGACGAGCTTTTGCAGGAGTAAATTCCTAACGACAGGGTTCGTGGTGTGTTTTATTGTGGTCAGATAAATTCATGCAGTGTCAACATTTATCATGTCGTCTGGTCAAGAAATTGTACCCAAGCTTGAAAGCAAACAAAAGCGCTCCAATCGTCGAGTCTTGGCACGATAACGTCTGCGTATCTGTCTTCACTTTTCAGGGCTGTCTCTCCAGGAAAGGCTGTGGGAGACAGAGTGTCATGAAGCAAACACACACAGAGGGCAACACTGAGGGGGAAACTCCTTTGTTCCATTTCCAAACTGCGAAACACCCCTCCCACCCCCACCCCCCATCGGGATACGTTCAGGGGAAGTTAAAGAATGACAGACCCCCGCTTCAAAGTACTAATAAGTTCCATACCTAAGAGTTGCTTACATCATTAATCAGCGGGATAGCTGTGCTCGATGGCAGACACAAGCTGGAAAAAATCCACAGACTAACAGAGATTTAGGGGTTGTGCTCCTCTAAATCAACACCTCCATGACTCGGGCCGGTCAGAGCTTTCATTCTTCACCACTCATTAAAAAGGAGGAAAAATGGTGTACACATAGATATTTAAAAATTGCACTACTATAATGATCTCTGCATTAAGAACACTTTCAGATCATGTCGTTTAAATAGCAAGAAAGAAGAAGTTAAATGGTTTCTAAAATGCATGTCAGCCATACTGGACCATGATCAGGTCAAGCTGTAAAAATCCATCACAGACTTTGTGTTCTGCTGAAGCATTAAGGAAAGATATTGTAGGTTTTAAGAGGCTTTTTTTTTTATTATTCAGCCAGACTGTGTACTAAAACTAATTGGATTTCTGTCAATGGAAAAAATATATCCCTGGGAAGACTCTGAACTACATAACGCTGACGGTACAACAATCCATGAGGGACAAGGCCCTTTCTCTGTGCCAAATGCGAGGGAGGAAAATGAAACCGGGCGATCAACATAAAATATTAAAATGGAATGGTTATCGAATTTTTTTTTTTTTAAAAGATGATGTCAGATTCACTCATTAGGTCCAGCAGTACAGTGAATTAAACTATGTTTAGTAAGTGATAATTGAAATCATAGCTGTAGTCATTACGACTGACATGTTTCTAAATAATACCCAATAAATTTTGCCTTTGTTTCTAGGTACGCCGGGACAGCTGGCAGAGCTAAAGCACAGAAACTATTATCGTCTCGTGTGTATGACTGGCCTTCCTATTCTCTCTTCCTTAAAGCCAATAAAACGTCAGCTTTTATTCTACGCCTCCAAAGTGTTGGCTGCATATCAGCCCTGCCCTCTAAAGCCCTACCACAGGAAAACTAAAGGCCTGTAAATCACCGGGTCATAAGCGCCCAATCAGACTTGGGATATACAATCATTTTATTTTATATGTATATAATATATATGTTTAATTGGAACATTGGAACAAAAAGAGAAGATAAAAATACTTAGTTTTATTCAGCACAGACAGTGTAGGATTGGAGGATTTGCTAGGAGCAGACAGTACAGTACAGTACAGTACAGTATGGAAGCAGATCTGCCTGATGGTAATGCTGCCGGTGATTTAAAGTCAATTCTTTTGCCATCGGGGGTCTTTTGCTGCACTGTAACAATAAAAGCATGATTTATGCCATATTGTTGGAGGAAACTATACCACAGAGATGGCGCTGGCAGGATAAGGCCTACCTCTCTAGAGCTCTATAGAGCTATAAAATCATACACATACTGAGGACATTTTTGGTTTTGACTACTCAATGCTTTATACCTGACATATTGTAGACTGAGACTCTATTTAAGAATGATTTCACTGTTACACAATGTCAGTAGCAATAGTAATTTGCTTCAGTTGTCCTTATGGTATGTTTCGTCTATTCCTACATAGATTATCTGATCGAGATATATATATATATATATATATATATATA